>NC_057809.1:574201053-574501053 GCF_018294505.1 Triticum aestivum | reverse complement strand
TCAATTCAAGCTTTGTTGATCATATCTTTTTCTCGTTTCAATGCTTTTCTTATGCCGGTGCACCTCATAATAATGCACTTCTCGCTTTTCATTTGTTCCGAAGTGCTGAAGATTCTCAAGGCTCGTCTTGTCATTCTAGATCAGTTCAACCTATTTCGAGGTTGTTGTCTCATTCAAACCATTTAATTCAACCGGTGCAATCTCTCTTTTATATTGTTCAATGGTGTTTCTTTTGAGTGGGCCCTAACCCACAGGTCTTTTCCAGGATCACCTGATTCTTCTCTTTTTCCCGATGTTATTCTCAAATCTACTAAAGTTTGACGTAAGAATGAATTGTCATCAGTCAAATGTCTTTTACCAAGATCTTTCAAATTATTTTCATCATTGGCTCAACCTTTCCATTCTTCATTCCGGAGTGCCTCAATAATTCATGGTGGTGTTTCTCGTCATCATTCTCATCATTTGAAGACCAAAGAAGAATTTTTCGTCCATATCTTAACCGTTCTCTCAGAGATTCGTGGCTCTAGCTTGATGCCATCCTCTCATAATTGTTTTCGATTGTGAGAATTCTTTTCATCCATTCGGAGCAATTCAAGAGTCTTTTCAGTTTGTTTCTCCGAAGGCCACCACCTCAGAAGTATTCATTCTCAGCTTTCAGCTCTCTTTCTCTAAATCTTACTGGTGCATCGTTCAAATATCCTCTAATCAGTTCATGATCTCTTCGTTCTTTTGTATCTAAACTCTCTCATGTATCTTCGTTCATTTGCAAATACTTCCCGGTGTTTCTTTATGTTATCTTCGTTCATTCAATTCTACCGGTGGTTCGTTGAAGGTTTTCCCAAGTTTCCGCTATATCTATCTTAATCCTTTCTACGAGAATAAGTAGTATGACAAATACGTTGATTGTCATCAATTTAAATTGGTGAAGGATACGCATAACGTAATTCTTATTCTAATCATTGCAAGGCTTCAACCTTATTCTTTTCATCCTTCACTTCTTTGTGATCATTCTTTTAACCTAAGTTCTTCATGAAAGTTCTACATGATGGTTCATCAAGGATTTATATTCCTTCTCGAAGTGTTCATTGAGATTCTTTTCTAAGGAGCTCAAGCATTCTTCATCTTGCAATCCGGAGTGCAATTCTTCCTTCCGTATCATTGGAGGTGGTATTATGTCATTCTTGATATTTTGAGTCATGCTTCATGATTCACTTGTTGTTAAGAATGAGATATATTAAATCCATCAACCTCTTTGTTGGAGTTATCTTGTGTCTTGTTTATGGTGCTCATAAATGACCCAAGTTCTTCTTTTGTCCTCCCGGTGAAATAACTTTCTCGTCTCTTTGTCCATATCAATTCAATTCTTCTTCCCGTGAGTGGCAAGTTGTCACCTCATAATCTGAGATGTATTCCATAAGACCATATCAAGATTATTCTTTTCCTTGTCGGTTTTCCAACAATTCTGTTCTAGCATTTGCTGTAAGGTTGCTCTCTCAAGATCTTGTTTCACTTTGTTCATTCCATTCCATTCTTTCTTTTGTTCCGGAGGCGTTGTGATGTTGCTATCTTCAACCTTTCTTCTTGTTCTTGTCAGGACCTTGTTTTTTTCTTGCTTATACATTTAACCGGAGAGTTGTGCCCTTCGCTCAAGTTCTTTTCATCTTATCAAGTCTTGTATCACTTTTCAACCGGAGTGCTGACCGAAGTTGTTCTTCATTGTTCCTCTTTTCTAACGGAGTGTTTTCAACTTTGTTCATCCCCGTTGTATTCTCTCTTTCGAGTAGTTCAACATTTCAAGGTTCGTGGTTTCACTCGTTTGTTAAAGAAGCAACTTAGTTTTACCTCTTCTGTTTCTTTTCCATTGTCCATCCGGTGCCATTCTAGATCTCGGGACGAGATCCTCTCGTAGTGGTGGAGTGTTGTAACGCCCCGAGACCGATGTGCCAGGTGTCCTCCAATTATTCGTTGTTGTTGCGTTTGTTGGAAATATGCCCTAGAGGCAATAATAAAATGGTTATTATTATATTTCTTTGTTCATGATAATTGTCTATTGTTCATGCTATAATTGTGTTATCCGGAAATCGTAATACATGTGTGAATACATAGACCACAACGCGTCCCTAGTGAGCCTCTAGTTGACTAGCTCGTTGATCAAAAGATAGTCATGGTTTCCTGACTATGGACATTGGATGTCATTGATAACAGGATCACATCATTAGGAGAATGATGTGATGGACAAGACCCAATCCTAAGCATAGCTCAAAGATCGTGTAGTTCATTTGTTGTAGCTTTTTTGAATGTCAAGTATCATTTCCTTAGACCATGAGATTGTACAACTCCCGGATATCGTAGGAGTGCTTTGGGTGTGCCAAACGTCACAACGTAACTGGGTGACTATAAAGGTACACTACAGGTATCTCCGAAAGTATCTGTTGGGTTGGCATGAATCGAGACTGGGATTTTTCACTCCGTATGACGGAGAGGTATCTCTGGGCCCACTCGGTAATGCATCATCATAATGAGCTCAATGTGACCAAGTGGTTGATCACGAGATCATGCATTACCGTACGAGTAAAGTGACTTGCCGGTAACGAGATTGAACGAGGTATTGGGATACCGACGATCGAGTCTCGGGCAAGTAACGTACCGATTGACAATGGGAATTGTATACGGATTGATTGAATCCTCGATATTGTGGTTCATCCGATGAGATCATCGTGGAGCATGTGGGAGCCAACATGGGTATCCAGATCACACTGTTGGTTATTGACCAGAGAGGCATCTCGGTCATGTCTGCATGTCTCCCGAACCCGTAGGGTCTACACACTTAAGGTTCAGTGACGCTAGGGTTGTAGAGATATTAGTATGCAGTAACTGGAAAGTTGTTCGGAGTCCCGGATGAGATCCCGGACGTCACGAGGAGTTCCGGAATGGTCCAGAGGTAAATATTTATATATAGGAAGTCCGGTTTCGGCCATCGGGAAGGTTTCGGGGGTCACCGGTATTGTACCGGGACCACCGGAAGGGTCCCGGGTGTCCACCGGGTGGGGCCACCCATCCCGGAGGGCCACATGGGCTGAGTTGGGTGGGGAACCAGCCCCTAGTGGGCTGGTGCGCCCCCCCTTGGGTCTCCCCTGCGCCTAGGGTTAGGAAACCCTAGGGGTGGGGGCGCCCCCACTTGGCTTGGGGGGAAGCCACCCCTTGGCTGCCGCCCCCTTGGAGATCCATCTCCCTAGGGCCGGCGCCCCCCCAAGGCCCCTATATATAGAGGGGGAGGGAGGGCAGCCGCACCCCTTGCCCTTGGTGCCTCCCTCTCCCTCCGTAATACCTCTCCTCCCCGCTTGCGCTTGGCGAAGCCCTGCCGGGATCCTGCTGCATCCACCACCACGCCGTCGTGCTGCTGGATCTTCACCAACCTCTCCTTCCCCCTTGCTGGATCAAGAAGGAGGAGACGTCTCCCAACCGTACGTGTGTTGAACGCGGAGGTGATGTCCGTTCGGCACTTGGTCATCGGTGATTTGGATCACGTCGAGTACGACTCCATCAACCCCGTTCTCTTGAACGCTTCTGCACGCGATCTACAAGGGTATGTACATGCACTCCTCTCTCCCTCGTTGCTAGATGACTCCATAGATTGATCTTGGTGATGTGTAGAAAATTTTAAAATTCTGCTACACTCCCCAACAGTGGCATCATGAGCTAGGTCTATGCGTAGTTATTATGCACGAGTAGAACACAAAGCAGTTGTGGGCGTCTTGTCAATTTTCTTGCCGTTACTAGTCTTATCTTGATTCAGCGGCATCATGGGATGAAGCGGCCCGGACCGACCTTACACGTACGCTTACGTGAGACTGGTTCCACCGACTGACATGCACTAGTTGCATAAGGTGGCTGGCGGGTGTCTGTCTCTCCCACTTTAGTCGGATCGGATTCGATGAAAAGGGTCCTTATGAAGGGTAAATAGAAATTGGAAATTCACGTTGTGGTTTTGGCGTAGGTAAGAAACGTTCTTGCTAGAAACCTATAGCAGCCACGTAAAAACTTGCAACAACAATTAGAGGACGTCTAACTTGTTTTTGCAGCAAGTGTTTTGTGATGTGATATGGCCAAAGGATGTGATGAATGATATGTGTGATGTATGAGATGATCATGTTCTTGTAATAGGAATCACGACTTGCATGTCGATGAGTATGACAACCGGCAGGAGCCATAGGAGTTGTCTTTATTTATTTATGACCTGTGTGTCAACATAAACGTCATGTAATTACTTTACTTTATTGCTAAAGCGTTAGCCATAGTAGTGAAGAGACAACTTCAAGAAGACATGATGATGGAGATCATGATGATGGAGATCATGGTGTCATGTCGGTGACAACAATGATCATGGAGCCCCGAAGATGGAGATCAAAAGGAGCAAATGTATTGGCCATATCATGTCACTATTTGATTGCATGTGATGTTTATCATGTTTTACATCTTATTTGCTGAGAACGACGGTAGCTTAAATAAGATGATCCCTCATAATAATTTCAAGAAAGTGTTCCCCCTAACTATGCACCGTTGCGAAGGTTCGTTGTTTCGAAGCACCACGTGACGATCGGGTGTGATAGATTCTAACATTCGAATACAATGGGTGTAAGCCAGATTTACACACGCAATACACTTAGGTTGACTTGACGAGCCTAGCATGTACATACATGGCCTCGGAACACGGAAGACCGAAAGGTCGAGCATGAGTCGTATAGAAGATACGATCAACATGAAGATGTTCACCGATGTTGGCTAGTCCGTCTCACGTGATGATCGGACACGGCCTAGTTAACTCGTATCATGTTTCACTTAGATGACTAGAGGGATGTCTATCTGAGTGGGAGTTCATTAAGTAATTTGATTAGATGAACCTAATTATCATGAACTTAGTCTAAAATCTTTACAATATGTCTTGTAGATCAAATGGCCCATGTTGTCCTCAACTTCAACGCGTTCCAAGAGAAAACCAAGCTGAAAGACGATCACAGCAACTATACGGACTGGGTCCGGAACCTGAGGATCATCCTCATAGCTGCCAAGAAATATTATGTCCTAGAAGCACTGCTAGTTGACGCACCTGTCCCACAGAACCAAGACGTTATGAACGCTTGGCAGTCACGTGCTGATGATTACTCCCTCGTTCAGTGCGGCATGCTTTACAGCTTAGAACCGGGGCTCCAAAAGCGTTTTGAGAGACACGGAGCATATGAGATGTTCGAAGAGCTGAAAATGGTTTTCCAAGCTCATGCCCGGGTCGAGAGATATGAAGCCTCCGACAAGTTCTTCAGTTGTAAGATGGAGGAAAATAGTTCTGTCAGTGAGAACATACTCAAAATGTCTGGGTTGCATAACCGCTTGACTCAGCTGGGAGTTAATCTCCCGGATGACGCGGTCATTGACAGAATCCTTCAGTCGCTTCCACCGACCTACAAGAGCTTTGTGATGAACTTCAATATGCAGGGAATGGAAAAGACCATTCCTGAGGTATATTCAATGCTGAAATCAGCGGAGGTGGAAATCAAAAAGGAACATCAAGTGTTGATGGCGAATAAAACCACTAAGTTCAAGAAAGGCAAGGGTAAAAAGAACTTCAAGAAGGACGGCAAGGTAGTTGCCGCGCCCGGTAAGCAAGCTGCCGGGAAGAAGTCAAGGAATGGACCCAAGCCTGAGACTGAGTGTTTTTATTGCAAGGGAAGTGGTCACTGGAAGCGGAACTGCCCGAAATACTTAGCGGACAAGAAGGCCGGCAACACTAAAGGTATATGTGATATACATGTAATTGATGTGTACCTTACTAGTACTCGTAGTAGCTCCTGGGTATTTGATACCGGTGCGGTTGCTCACATTTGTAACTCAAAGCAGGAGCTGCTGAATAAGCGGAGACTGGCGAAGGACGAGGTGACGATGCGCGTCGGGAATGGTTCCAAGGTCGATGTGATCACCGTCGGCACGCTACCTCTACATTTACCTACGGGATTAGTTTTAAACCTCAATAATTGTTATTTAGTGCCAGCTTTGAGCATGAACATTTTATCAGGATCTCGTTTAATTCGAGATGGCTACTCATTTAAATCCGAGAATAATGGTTGTTCTATTTATATGAGAGATATGTTTTATGTTCATGCTCCGCTGGTGAATGGTTTATTCTTAATGAATCTCGAGTGTAATGTTACACATATTCATAGTGTGAATACCAAAAGATGTAAGGTTGATAATGATAGTCCCACATACTTGTGGCACTGCCGCCTTGGTCACATAGGTGTCAAACGCATGAAGAAGCTCCATGCAGATGGACTTTTGGAGTCTCTTGATTACGAATCATTTGACACGTGCGAACCATGCCTCATGGGTAAAATGACCAAGACTCCGTTCTCAGGAACAATGGAGCGAGCAACCAACTTATTGGAAATCATACATATTGATGTGTGCGGTCCAATGAGTGTTGAGGCTCGCGGTGGCTATCGTTATGTTCTCACCCTCACTGATGACTTGAGTAGATATGGGTATGTCTACTTAATGAAACACAAGTCTGAGACCTTTGAAAAGTTCAAGGAATTTCAGAGTGAGGTTGAGAATCAACATGACAAAAAAATCAAGTTCTTGCGATCAGATCATGGGGGATAATACTTGAGTCACGAATTTGGCACACACTTAAGGAAATGTGGAATAGTTTCACAACTCATGCCGCCTGGAACATCTCAGCGTAATGGTGTGTCTGAACGTCGTAATCGCACTCTATTGGATATGGTGCGAGCTATGATGTCTCTTACCGATTTACCGCTGTCATTTTGGGGCTATGCTTTAGAGACTGCCGCATTCACTTTAAATAGGGCTCCGTCAAAATCCGTTGAGACGACACCGTATGAATTATGGTTTGGGAAGAAACCTAAGTTGTCGTTTCTAAAAGTTTGGGGATGCGATGCTTATGTCAAGAAACTTCAACCTAAAAAGCTCGAACCCAAATCGGAAAAATGCGTCTTCATAGGATACCCTAAAGAAACTATTGGGTATACCTTCTACCTCAGATCCGAAGGCAAGATCTTTGTTGCCAAGAATGGGTCCTTTCTAGAGAAAGGGTTTCTCTCGAAAGAAATAAGTGGGAGGAAAGTAGAACTTGATGAAGTATTACCTCTTGAACCGGTGAGTGGCGCAGCTCAAGAAAATGTTCCTGAGGTGCCTGCACCGACTAGAGAGGAAGTTGATGATGATGATCATGAAACTTCAGATCAAGTTGCTACTGAACTTTGTAGGTCCACGAGGACACGTTCCGCACCAGAGTGGTACGGCAACCCTGTCTTAGAAATCATGTTGTTAGACAACGGTGAACCTTTGAACTATGAAGAAGCGATGGCGGGCCCGGATTCCGACAAATGGCTGGAAGCCATGAAATCCGATATAGGATCCATGTATGAAAACGAAGTATGGACTTTGACTGACTTGCCCGATGATCGGCGAGCCATAGAAAATAAATGGATCTTTAAGAAGAAGACAGACGCAGATGGTAATGTGACCATCTATAAAGCTCGGCTTGTCGCTAAGGGTTATCGACAAGTTCAAGGGGTTGACTATGATGAGACTTTCTCACCTGTAGTGAAGCTAAAGTCCGTCCGAATCATGTTAGCAATTGCCGCATTTTATGATTATGAGATATGGAAAATGGACGTCAAAATGGCATTCCTTAATGGTTTCCTTAAGGAAGAGTTGTATATGATGCAGCTGGAAGGTTTTGTCGATCCTAAGAATGCTGACAAGGTGTGCAAGCTCCAATGCTCGATTTATGGGCTGGTGCAAGCATCTCGGAGTTGGAACATTCGTTTTGATGAGATGATCAAAGCGTTTGGGTTTACGCAGACTTATGGAGAAGCCTGCATTTACAAGAAAGTGAGTGGGAGCTCTGTAGCATTTCTCATATTGTATGTGGATGACATACTATTGATGGGAAATGATATAGAATTCTTGGAAAACATAAAGGCCTACTTGAACAAGTGTTTTTCAATGAAGGACCTTGGAGAAGCTGCTTATATATTAGGCATAAAGATCTATAGAGATAGATCGAGACGCCTCATTGGTCTTTCACAGAGTACGTACCTTGACAAGATATTGAAGAAGTTCAAAATGGATCAGTCAAAGAAGGGGTTCTTGCCTGTAATGCAAGGTACGAGATTGAGCACGGCTCAATGCCCGACCACGGCAGAAGATAGAGAAAAGATGAGTGTCGTCCCCTATGCCTCGGCCATAGGGTCTATCATGTATGCTATGCTGTGTACCAGACCTGATGTAAACCTTGCCGTAAGTTTGGTAGGAAGGTACCAAAGTAATCCCGGCATGGAACACTGGACAGCGGTCAAGAATATCCTGAAGTACCTGAAAAGGACTAAGGACATGTTTCTCGTTTATGGAGGTGACGAAGAGCTCGTCGTAAAGGGTTACGTCGATGCTAGCTTCGACACAGATCTGGATGACTCTAAGTCACAAACCGGATACGTGTATATTTTGAATGGTGGGGCAGTAAGCTGGTGCAGTTGCAAGCAAAGCGTTGTGGCGGGATCTACATGTGAAGCGGAGTACATGGCAGTCTCGGAGGCAGCACAAGAAGCAGTCTGGGTGAAGGAGTTCATTACCGACCTAGGAGTCATACCCAATGCGTCGGGCCCGATGACTCTCTTTTATGACAACACTTGAGCTATTGCCCTTGCCAAGGAGCCCAGGTTTCACAGGAAGACCAGGCATATCAAGCGTCGCTTCAACTCCATTCGTGAAAGTGTTCAAAATGGAGACATAGAGATTTGTAAAGTACATACGGACCTGAATGTGGCAGATCCGTTGGCTAAACCTCTCCCTAGAGCAAAACATGATCAACACCAGAACTGCATGGGTGTTCGATTCATCACAATGTAACTAGAATATTGACTCTAGCGCAAGTGGGAGACTGTTGGAAATATGCCCTAGAGGCAATAATAAAATGATTATTATTATATTTCTTTGTTCATGATAATTGTCTAGTGTTCATGCTATAATTGTGTTATCCGGAAATCGTAATACATGTGTGAATACATAGACCACAACACGTCCCTAGTGAGCCTCTAGTTGACTAGCTCGTTGATCAAAAGATAGTCATGGTTTCCTGACTATGGACATTGGATGTCACTGATAACGGGATCACATCATTAGGAGAATGATGTGATGCACAAGACCCAATCCTAAGCATAGCTCAAAGATCATGTAGTTCGTTTGCTGTAGCTTTTCTGAATGTCAAGTATCATTTCCTTAGACCATGAGATTGTGCAACTCCTGGATACTGTAGGAGTGCTTTGGGTGTGCCAAACGTCACAACGTAACTGGGTGACTATAATGTACACTATAGGTATCTCCGAAAGTATCTGTTGGGTTGGCACGAATTGAGACTGGGATTTGTCACTCTGTATGACGGAGAGGTATCTCTGGGCCCACTCGGTAATGCATCATCATAATGAGCTCAATGTGACCAAGTGGTTGATCACGGGATCATGCATTACGGTACGAGTAAAGTGACTTGCCGGTAACGAGATTGAACGAGGTATTGGGATACCGATGATCGAGTCTCGGGCAAGTAACGTACCGATTGACAAAGGGAATTGTATACGGATTGACTGAATCCTCGACATCATGGTTCATCCGATGAGATCATCGTGGAGCATGTGGGAGCCAACATGGGTATCCAAATCCCGCTGTTGGTTATTGACCGGAGAGGCATCTCGGTCATGTCTGCATGTCTCCCGAACCCGTAGGGTCTACACACTTAAGGTTCGGTGACGCTAGGGTTGTAGAGATATTAGTATGCAGTAACCCGAAAGTTGTTCGGAGTCTCGGATGAGATCCTGAACGTCACGAGGAGTTCCGAAATGGTCCGGAGGTAAAGATTTATATATAGGAAGTCCGATTTCGGCCATCGGGAAGGTTTCAGGGGTCACCGGTATTGTACCGGGACCACCGGAAGGGTCCCGGGGGTCCACCGGGTGGGGCCACCCATCCCGGAGGGCCCCATGGACTGAGTTGGGTGGGGAACCAGCCCCTAGTGGGCTGGTGCGCCCCCCCCTTGGGCCTCCCCTGCGCCTAGGGTTAGGAAACCCTAGGGGTGGGGGCGCCCCCCACTTGGCATGGGGGGGAAGCCACCCCTTGGCCGCCGCCCCCTTGGAGATCCATCTCCCTAGGGCCGGCGCCCCCCAAGGCCCCTATATAAAGAGGGGGGAGGGAGGGCAGCTGCACCCCTTGCCCTTGGCGCCTCCCTCTCCCTCCGTAATACCTCTCCTCCCCGCTTGCGCTTGGCGAAGCCCTGCCGGGATCCTGCTGCATCCACCACCATGATGTCGTGCTGCTGGATCTTCACCAACCTCTCCTTCCCCCTTGCTAGATCAAGAAGGAGGAGACGTCTCCCAACCGTACATGTGTTGAACGCGGAGGTGTTGTCCGTTCGGCACTTGGTCATCGGTGATTTGGATCACGTCGAGTACGACTCCATCAACCCCGTTCTCTTGACTCTTCCGCACGCGATCTACAAGGGTATGTAGATGCACTCCTCTCTCCCTCGTTGCTAGATGACTCCATAGATTGATCTTGGTGATGCATAGAAAATTTTAAAATTCTGCTACGTTCCCCAACAGCATTGGCATTTATTGCGTGTCATGCATGTCATATCATATCATCATGTGCATTTCATTTGCATTCATGTGCGTCTCAAGCATCCGAGCATTTTCCCCGTTGTCCGTTTTGCATTCCGGCGTTCCTATGTCATCCGGTGTCCCTTTCTACCTCTTTTCGTGTGCAGGTGTTAAACGTTTTCGGATTGGACCGAGACTTGTCATGCGGCCTTGGTTTACTACCGGTAGACCATCTGTCAAGTTTCGTGCCATTTGGACTTTGTTTGATACTCCAACGGTTAACCGAGGGACCTATAAGGCCTCGTGTGTGTAGCAGCCCAACACCCCTCCAAAGTGGCCCAAAACCCACCTAAACCTGTTCCATCATCTAGAGCGTTCGATCACGATCGCGTGGCCGAAAACCGCACCTCATTTGGACTCTTCTAGCTCCCTCTACCTATATATATATATATATGTGTGTGTGTGTGTGTGTGTGTGTGTGTGTGTGTGTGTGTGTGTGTGTGTGTGCTCCCCTTCCAAAAATTCGTGGTACAAACCCTAGATCTAACTCTCTCCGCCGGACTTTTCTTCCTGCGCTGGACATGTCCGCTCGCCATTTGCCACCTCACTCCAGCAAATCCCGTCGTGCCACGTCGTCCCCGCCGACGCGCCAGCCAACCCGAGGGCGCCACGTGTCCTCGAGCTGGAGCCCCACTTCGCCGCCAACCCCGCTGGCCCGAGCAGGGCCCTCTCTGGCCCGAGTCGTCGCGCCTCCCGGCCCGCGTCGGCACCTCTCCGGCCGCGCGCGCGCTCTCCCGCGCTGCCTCGTCGCTTGCTCGCCGCCGACGCACCTTCGCCGCCGCTCCGGCGTGCGCCGGCGCGTAGCTCCCCACGCCCGCCGTCGGTCGCCGCCATGCCTTCGCACCGCCGCCCGCATCCGGCGCCGCCTCTCCGCCGGTCGCCTCGCGCTGCCTCCCAGAGCGCGCCGCCGCCGTCAACCCTCGCCGGAGGCCCGCCGCCCGCTCCCTCATCGCCGGCCATCGCCGGAGACATGCCCTTCTCGCCGGAGTCCTCTTCCCTCGCCGGATCCGGGAAAGGTGGATGAGATCCACCAACCCCGGGAACCAAACGCGCCCCCCTCGATCTGGATCTCCTCATCCCGCTTCACCTCGTCCCCGCGTTGACTTTTCGCGGAGGTAATATTTCACCAAGTCGTGAGATTCCCTGATTCATATGCCTCTATTCATCATGCCATAACTCATCACCCGTTGATCCGATTCGTGTGTGTAGCATATCAAAATGTTCGGCTCGATGAGTACATCATTTCATCTCATTGCATCATTTTCATTTGAGCTCATCTTGATGCCCGAAATGCTGTTGGAAGAGGACTATGTGATGAATTTGTCAGATCTGTTTCAGCAAATGGCATTTTGTCATTTTTGCCATGATTAATGTGTGCATGCTATGATGTTGACCTCTACATGTGTTTTGTTATATGCCATTCCATCTTTACAGAGGTGCTTACCATGTATTTTTGTGATCTTTGTGGTGACTAGCACAAGCTTGCAAAGTAGTGTAATCGGTAATGCTGATTTCAGGGACTTCGAATTTCACTAAGTCCTTGTCCTGATTTTGTTGTTATGCCTTATGTTCATGTTGTTTCTTACTGATCCGTGCCTCTTTTGAGGATGATCAGTAAGGATGTTTTGTTAACCTTGCGGTGATCTATCCATCCATGTCTTTGTTTGCATTTATGGAGCACCCTAGCTTGAATCAATCGAGCTCTACTTTTGCTATAAAGTGAATCCTGGCAGAACGTTGACATGTTTAGCGATTTTTCCGAGGATGTTGCTATTGATCCGTGCATGCTATGTTATTGTCCTTGCCATGTCTAGCTTCTATGCCATGTCTTCTTGATGGGTGTATGCTTAGTTTTTCATGCCATGCTCTGTAGTGAGTGCATCGAGCTCGTAAACATGCCTACTCATTAACTGTTTTGCATGCTCCAGTTTTTCACTAAGTCTGAATCTGTTTATGTTTTTGCCATGTTCACATGCTTGCAATTGTATTTTATGTTACCTTTTGGCTCAAGGTCACTAAGGGACTTTTGTTAAGTGCTTTGAGTAGCTTCATGCCATGCCTTGCTTTGCCATGTTAAGTTTCTGTAGCATATAGTTTTCATGCTCCAAACTATGCTTCCTGATAATAAATTCCAGACTTGTGTTAATTTCACTAAGTCTGAAACCTGTTGTCTTTTGCACTTTTGTCAGGCTTGTTTGAACCTGTTATTGAGTGAATTAGTCGTAGGTCACTGTTCATCTTTTGTCAAGCTTCATGAGTGGATCCCTTCCATGTATTTTTTTGCCATGTTTGAGTACTGTAGCATATTTAACTTGGTGCATTTAGTTGGTCACTTGCTGATTATCACACACCGGTGCCATATTTGTTTTGCTTGCCATTTCCAAACCGTGCATCCGATTCCGGTGATCTTTATATCGATTTCAACCGAAATCACCTCACCTTTCCAGTGGCACTCTTGGATTTCCATGTTTTGGCAAAGTTCAATCATTCTTTTGCAAATCATGCATATGCATCGCATACTGCATCCCGCATATCATACCATGTTCAAGTGTTGGTTGTTTACTATGTTGTGTGCTTCTTTCCGGTGTTGCTTATTCGGGTTGGTTCCGTTAACGTCGCGTTTGTGAGGACCCGTTCGACTACGTCCGTATGTCTTCTTCATGGACTCATTCTTCTTCCTTGCGGGATTTCTGGCAAGATGACCATACCCTCGAAATCACTTCTATCTCTGCTTGCTAGTTGCTCGCTCTTTTGCTATACCTATCCTACGATATCTACCACTTGCTTATCATGCCTCCCATATTGTTGAACCAAGCCTCTAACCCACCTTGTCCTAGCAAACCGTTGTTTGGCTATGTTACCGCTTTGCTTAGCCCCTCTTATAGCGTTGTTAGTTGCAGGTGAAGATTGAAGTTTGTTCCTTGTTGGAACATGGAGATGTTGTTCCTTGTTGGAACATGTTTACTTGTTGGGATATCACAATATCTCTTATTTAATTAATGAATCTATATACTTGGTAAAGGGTGGAAGGCTCGGCCTTATGCCTTGTGTTTTGTTCCACTCTTGCCGCCCTAGTTTCCGTCATATCAGTGTTATGTTCCCGGATTTTGCGTTCCTTACGTGGTTGGGTTATAATGGGAACCCCTTGACAGTTCGCCTTGAATAAAACTCTTCCAGCAAGGCCCAACATTGGTTTTACCATTCGCCACCTAGCCTTTTCTTTCCCTTGGGTAGGCCTGCCCAAAGGGTCATCTTTATTAAACCCCCGGGCCAGTGCTCCTCTGAGTGTTGGTCCAACCTGTCAGCTGCCGGTGGCCACCAGGGACAACTCTGGGCTGGCCTACCGGAACCTTGGACAATCCAGTGTGCCCTGAGAAAGAGATATGTGCAGCTCCTATCGGGATTTGTCGGCACATTCGGGTGGCTTTGCTGGTCTTGTTTTACCATTGTCGAAATGTCTTGTAACCGGGATTTCGAGTCTGATCGGGTCTTCCCGCTAGAAGGAATATCCTTCGTTAACCGTGAGAGCTTGTGATGGGCTAAGTTGGGACACCCCTGCAGGGTTATGAACTTTCGAAAGCCGTGCCCGCGGTTATGGGCAGATGGGAATTTGTTAATGTCCGGTTGTAGAAAACCTGAAGTTGACCTTAATTAAAATACATCAACCATGTGTGTAACCGTGATGGTCTCTTTCCGGCGGAGTCCGGGAAGTGAACACGTTGTTGGAGTTATGCTTGGTGTAGGTTGTTTTAGGATCACTTCTTGATCATAGTTTCTCGACCGTGCTTTTGCCTTCTCTTCTCGCTCTCATTTGCATATGTTAGCCACCAAATATGCTAGTCGCTTGCTGCAGCTCCACCTCATACCTTTTACCCTTCCTATAAGCTTAAATAGTCTTGATCGCGAGGGTGTAAGATTGCTGAATCCCCGTGACTCACAGATACTTCCAAAACCAGCTTGCAGGTGCCGATGAGTTCGTGCAGATGACGCAACCAAGCTCAAGGAGGAGCTCGATGAAGATCTTGTCCTTTGTGTCATTTCGTTCTAGTTGATTAGTAGTGGAGCCCAGTTGGGGTCGATCGGGGATCTGTGTAGTATTTGGGGTAGTCTTCTTTTATTTTGTTTCCGTAGCCGGACCTTGATTGTATCTGGTTGATATAATGCTTTATTCATGTAATTGTGTGAAGTGGCGATTGTAAGCCAACTATGTATCCTTTTCCCTTATGTATTACATGGGTTGTGTGAAGATTACCTTACTTGAGACATTGCTTTCAATGCGATTATGCCTCTAAGTCGTGCTTTGACACGTCGGAGATATAGCCGCATCGAGGGCGTCACAAGTTGGTATCAGAGCCTTCCCCGACCTTAGGAGTCCCCTGCTTGATCGAATCGCTGGCGTTCTTGAGTCTAGAAATGTTTTGAGTCCTTTAGGATTATATATATCGGAGAGTTAGGAATTCTTTTTACTCCTTAGTCCCTTCGTCGCTCTGGTGAGGCATCCTGACGTAGAGTTTTGACTCTTCTCTTCTCAAATTTCACTAAAAAAATTTAGGATCACGCGGTTATCTTGGAATCGTTCTGATGGTTTTGTGACGAGAGCATTGTTCTTGGTGCCTCCTGTCATTTAGGGGTTGTGGCAGTGTCCCGGGGAGTTGAGCTCCAAGGTGTTGTCGTCACAATTTTATCGTTGCAGTTCTAGAATACCTGAGTTTAGTTTCGCCGACATCGAAAATCTCTTTTATGTAGTTGTTGGTGAGATAACATTGACGCCACCCAGTACTGGGGCGGGAGTTCGGGAGTATTGCCATAACTCGTATAACGGATGCTTTTCGAAGGTTGAGGTAGACGATTTCCGAAGGTTTCTTAGTTATGTGTTGAAGGATGGATACAACTGGATGTAGGATTTGCTAGTTTGGGTGAGATATTATGCTTCCCCTATATCCCCAACACCTGATTGCATAACCGGAAAATTTTGAGAGTTTATAAGTGCGAATTCAAGTAGCTCTTAGGATATCTTTCTGACAGATGTATGATATAAAATTGGGGTTCGACATCTAGTGGTCCGCCTATCCACGGTCGGTTTTATAGTGGTCTCGTTGTGTCTTAAAGAGTACTTGGCTATGCCGACTCGGGGACGCTTCGTATGTCATGTGCACTGCCTTGTACATGATGGTGATGTACGATCGAGCCCGTGTAGGCCCCAACACGAAAACTTCGGACGAAATCTCTATCATATGTTTGTTCCGGCTTATTTTGCAAGCCAATCCTTTGTTTTGTTTTGAGTTGTGGTATTCGAGTTGCTTCGAAGTCAAATGTTGATTCCATACCTTCTATAAACGGTGTTCTCATACTCTGATGTTAATACCAATCCTCATGATAATCGAGATTGTCATGTCAATCCTTTTCAACCGGCGTGTTTTTCTCTTCAAATGGTTCCGATCATTTCAACATCAGCAAGATCAATTATCAGTTCTTCTCAACGGTGTTTGTTTCATCCGTCTCAAAGTTGAATTTGTTTTTCCCACCCTCCCACCCTTGTTTCTTCTAGGACACGGATTTTTTTATCGAGTATCCATCTTATTATTGTGAAGTCTCTCCATTCTTTTCCTTCAATGTTCTTATCCGGTGATTCTCATGAAGATTCTGACGGAGCTTCAAGTTATCATTATTCGTTCTTTTCTTCTCCGATGGATTCAATTCAAGCTTTGTCGATCATATCTTTTTCTCGTTTCAATTCTTTTCTTATGCCGGTGCACCTCATAATAATGCACTTCTCGCTTTTCATTTGTTCCGAAGTGTTGAAGATATCTCAAGGCTCGTCTTGTTATTCTAGATCAGTTCAACCTATTTTGAGGTTGTTTTCTCATTCAAACCATTTAATTCAACCGGTGCAATCTCTCTTTTATATTGTTCAATGGTGTTTCTTTTGAGTGGGCCCTAACCCACAGGTCTTTTCCAGGATCAAACCTGACTATTCTCTTTTTCCCGGCGTTATTCTCAAATCTTCTAAAGTTTGACGTAAGAATGAATTGTCATCAGTCAAATGTCTTTCTCCAAGATCTTTCAAATTCTTTTCATCGTTGGCTCAACCTTTCCATTCTTCATTCTGGAGTGCCTCAATAATTCATGGTGGTGTTTCTCGTCATCATTCTCATCATTTGAAGACCGAAGAAGAATTTTTCCTCCATATCTTATCCGTTCTCTCAGAGATTCGTGGCTCTAGCTTGATGCCATCCTCTCATAATTGTTTTCGATTGTGAGAATTCTTTTCATCCATCCGGAGCAATTCAAGAGTCTTTTAAGTTTGTTTCTCTGAAGGCCACCACCTCAGAAGTATTCATTCTCAGCTTTCAGCTCTCTTTCTCTAAATCTTACCGGCGCATCGTTCAAATATCCTCTAATCAGTTCATGATCTCTTCGTTCTTTTGTATCTAAACTCTCTCATGTATCTTCGTTCATTTGCTAATTCTTCCCGGTGTTTCTTTATGTTATCTTCGTTCATTCAATTCTACCAGTGGTTCGTTGAAGGTTTTCCCAAGTTTCCACTATATCTATCTTAATCGTTTCTACGAGAATAAGTAGTAGGACAAATACGTTGATTGTCATCAATTTAAATTGGTGAAGGATACGCATAACGTAATTCTTATTCTTGTTCATCCAAGCGATTAATTCCTTATTCCGGAGGTGCATCAACTTCTTGATTCCAGTTGTGTTCAGCTTTTTCTTTTCCCGGAGTTTCAAGATCTCTCATTTATCTCATCGCAAGCTTCATCTAATCATTGCAAGGCTTCAACCTTATTGTTTTCATCCTTCACTTCTTTGTGATCATTCTTTTAACCGGAGTTCTTCATGAAGGTTCTACATGATGGTTCATCAAGGATTTATATTCCTTCTTGAAGTGTTCATTGAGATTCTTTTCTAAGGAGCTCAAGCATTCTTCATCTTGCAATCTGGAGTGCAATTCTTCCTTCCGTATCATTGGAGGTGGTATTATGTCATTCTTGATATTTTGAGTCATGCTTCATGATTCACTTGTTGTTAAGAATGAGATATATTAAATCCATCAACCTCTTTGTTGGAGTTATCTTGTGTCTTGTTTATGGTGCTCATAAATGACCCAAGTTCTTCTTTTATCCTCCCGGTGAAATAACTTTCTCGTCTCTTTGTCCATATCAATTCAATTCTTCTTCCTGTGAGTGGAAGGTTGTCACCTCATAATCTGAGATGTATTCCATAAGACCATATCAAGATTATTCTTTTCCTTGTTGGTTTTCCAACAATTTTGTTCTAGCATTTGCTGTAAGCGTGCTCTCTCAGGATCTAGTTTCACTTCGTTCATTCCATTCCATTCTTTCTTTTGGTCCGGAGGCATTGTGATGTTGCTATCTTCAACCTTTCTTCTTGTTCTTGTCAGGACCTTGTTTTTTCTTGCTTATACATTTAACCGGAGAGTTGTGCCCTCTGCTCAAGTTCTTTTCATCTTATCAAGTCTTGTATCGCTTTTCAACCGGAGTGCTGACCGAAGTTGTTCTTCATTGTTCCGCTTTTCTAACGGAGTGTTTTAAACTTTGTTCATCCCCATTGTATTCTCTCTTTTGAGTAGTTCAACATTTCAAGGTTCATGGTTTCACTCGTTTGTTAAAGAAGCAACTTAGTTTTACCTCTTCTCTTTCTTTTCCGTTGTCCCTCCGGTGCCATTCTAGATCTCAGGACGAGATCCTCTCGTAGTGGTGAAGTGTTGTAACGCCCCGAGACCGATGTGCCAGGTGTCCTCCAGTTATTCCCTGTTGTTGTGTTGTCATTGATTGCGTGTCATGCATGTCTATTATATCATCATGTGCATTTCATTTGCATTCATGTTCGTCTCATGCATCCGAGCATTTTCCCCATTGTTCGTTTTGCATTCCGGCGCTCCTATGTCACCCGGTGTCCCTTTCTACCTCTTTTCGTGTGTGGGTGTTAAACATTTTTGGATTGTACCGAGACTTGTCATGCGGCCTTGGTTTACTACCGGTAGACCGCCTGTCAAGTTTCGTGCCATTTGGACTTTGTTTGATACTCCAACGGTTAACCGAGGGACCGATAAGGCCTCGTGTCTGTTGCAGCCCAACACCCCTCCAAAGTGGCCCAAAACCCACCGAAACCTGTTCCATCATCTAGAGCGTTCGATCACGATCGCGTGGCCGAAAACCGCACCTCATTTGGACTCTTCTAGCTCCCTCTACCTATATATATATATATATATATATATATATATATATATGTGTGTGTGTGTGTGTGTGTGTGTGTGTGTGTGTGTGTGTGTGTGTGTGTGTGTGTGTGTGTGTGCTCCCCTCCCAAAAATTCGTGGTACAAACCCTAGATCTAACTCTCTCCGCGTCGCCGGACTTTTCTTCCTGCGCCGGACATGTCCGCTCGCCATTTGCCACCTCACTCCAGCAAATCCCGTCGTGCCACATCGTCCCCGCCGACGCGCCAGCCAACCCGAGGGCGCCACGTGTCCCCGAGTCGGCGCCCCACTTCGCCGCCAACCTCGCTGGCCCGCCGGAGCCCGAGCAGGGCCCTCTCCGGCCCGAGTCGATGCGCCTCCCGGCCCGCATCGGCACCTTTCCGGCCGCGCGCACGCTCTCCCGCGCCGCCTCGTCGCTTGCTCGCCGCCGCTCCGGCGAGCGCCGTCGCGCAACTCCCCACGCCCGCCGCCGGTCGCCGCCATGCCTTCGCGCCGCCGCCCGCATCCGGCGCCGCCTCTCAGCCGTTCGCCTCGCGCCGCCTCCCGAAGCGCGCCGCCGCCGTCAACCCTCGCCGGAGGCCCGCCGCCCGCGCCCTCGGTGCCGGCCATCGCCAGAGACATGCCCTTCTCGCCGGAGTCCTCTTCCCTCGCCGGATCCGGGGAAGGTGGATGAGATCCACCAACCCCAGGAACCAAACGCGCCCCCCTCAATCCGGATCTCCTCATCCCGCTTCGGCTCGTCCCCGCGTTGACTTTTCATGGAGGTAATATTTCACTAAGTCTTGAGATTCCCTGATTCATATGCCTCTATTCATCATGCCATAACTCATCACTCGTTGATCCGATTCGTGCGTGTAGCATATCAAAATGTTCGCCTCGACCAGTACATCACTTCATCTCATTGCATCATTTTCATTTGAGCTCATCTTGATGCCCGAAATGTTGTTGGAAGAGGGCTATGTGATGAATTTGTCAGATCTGTTTCAGCAAATGGCATTTTGTCATTTTTGCCATGATTAATGTGTGCATGCTATGATGTTGAGCTCTACATGTGTTTTGTTATATGCCATGCCATCTTTACAGAGGTGCTTGACATGTATTTTTGTGATCTTTGTGGTGACTAGCACAAGCTTGCAAAGTAGCGTAATCGGTAATGCTGATTTCAGGGACTTAGAATTTCACCAAGTCCTTATCCTGATTTTGTTGTTATGCCTTAGGTTCATGTTGTTTCCTACTGATTCGTGCCTCTTTTGAGGATGATCAGTAAGGATGTTTTGTTAACCTTGTGGTGCTCTATCCATCCATGTCTTTGTTTGCATTTATCGAGCACCCTAGCTTGAGTCAATCGAGCTGTACTTTTGCTATAAAGTGAATCCTGGCAGAACGTTGACATGTTTAGCGATTTTGCCGAGGATGTTGCTATTGATCCGTGCATGCTATGTTATTGTCCTTGCCATGTCTAGCTTCTATGCCATGTATTCTTGATGGGTGTATGCTTAGTTTGTCATGCCATCCTCTGTAGTGAGTGCATCGAGCTCGTAAACATGCCTACTCGTTAACTGTTTTGCATGCTCCAGTTTTTCACTAAGTCTGAATCTGTTTATGTTTTTGCCATGTTCACATGCTTGCAATTGTATTTTATGTTACCTTTTGGCTCGAGGTCACTAAGGGACTTTTGTTAAGTGCTTTGAGTAGCTTCATGCCATGCCTTGCTTTGCCATGTTAAGTTCCTGTAGCATATAGTTTTCATGCTCCAAACTATGCTTCCTGATAATAAATTCCAGACTTGTGTTAATTTCACTAAGTCTGTAACCTGTTGTCTTTTGCACTTTTGTCATGCTTGTTTGAACCTGTTATTGAGTGGATTATCCGCAGCTCAGTGTTCATCTTTTGTCAAGCTTCATGAGTGGATCCCTGCCATGTACTTTGTTGCAATGTTTGAGTGCTGTAGCATATTTAACTTGGTGCATTTAGTTGGTCACTTGCTGATTATCACAGACCGGTGTCATATTTGTTTTGCTTGCCATTTTCAAACCATGCATCCGATTCCGGTGATCTTTATATCGATTTCAACCGAAATCACCTTACCTTTCTAGTGGCACTCTTGGATTTCCAAGTTTAGGCCAAGTTCAATCATTCTTTTGCAAATCATGCATATGCATCGCATACCGCATCCCGCATATCATACCATGTTCAAGTGTTGGTTGTTTACTATGTTCTGTGCTTCTTTCCGGTGTTGCTTCTTTGGGTTGGTTCTGTTAACATCGCGTTTGTGAGGACCCGTTCGACTACGTCTGTATGTCTTCTTCATGGACTCGTTCTTCTTCCTTGCGGGATTTCAGGCAAGATGACCATACCCTCGAAATCACTTCTATCTTTGCTTGCTAGTTGCTCGCTCTTTTGCTATGCCTCTCCTGCGATACCTACCACTTGCTTATCATGCCTCCCATATTGTTGAACCAAGCCTCTAACCCACCTTGTCCTAGCAAACCGTTGTTTGGCTATGTTACCGCTTTGCTCAGCCCCTCTTATAGCATTGTTAGTTGCAGGTGAAGATTGAAGTTTGTTCCTTGTTGGAACATGGAGATGTTGTTCCTTGTTGGAACATGTTTACTTGTTGGGATATCACAATATCTCTTATTTAATTAATGAATCTATATACTTGGTAAAGCGTGGAAGGCTCGGCCTTATGCCTGGTGTTTTGTTCCACTCTTGCCGCCCTAGTTTCCGTCATATCGGTGTTATGTTCCCGGATTTTGCGTTCCTTACGCGGTTGGGTTATAATGGGAACCCCTTGATAGTTCGCCTTGAATAAAACTCTTCCAGCAAGGCCCAACATTGGTTTTACCATTCGCCACCTAGGCTTTTATTTCCCTTGGGTAGGCCTACCCAAAGGGTCATCTTTATTAAACCCCCGGGCCAGTGCTCCTCTGAGTGTTGGTCCAACCTGTCAGCTGCCGGTAGCCACCAGGGGCAACTCTGGGCTGGCCTACCGGAACCTTGGACAATCCGATGTGCCCTGAGAAAGAGATATGTGTAGCTCCTATCGGGATTTGTCAGCACATTCGGGTGGCTTTGCTGGCCTTTTTTTACCATTGTCGAAATGTCTTGTAACCGGGATGTCGAATCTGATCGGGTCTTCCCACTAGAAGGAATATCCTTCGTTAACCATGAGAGCTTGTGATGGGCTAAGTTGGGACACCCCTGCAGGGTTATGAACTTTCGAAAGCCGTGCCCGCGGTTAAGGGCAGATGGGAATTTGTTAATGTCCGGTTGTAGAAAACCTGAAGTTGACCTTAATTAAAATACATCAACCACGTGTGTAACCGTGATGGTCTCTTTCCGGCGGAGTCTGGGAAGTGAACACGTTGTTGGAGTTATGCTTGGCGTAGGTTGTTTTAGGATCACTTCTTGATCATAGTTTCTCGACCGTGCTTTTGCCTTCTCTTCTCACTCTCATTTGCATATGTTAGCCACCAAATATGCTAGTCGCTTGCTGCAGCTCCACCTCATACCTTTTACCCTTCCTATAAGCTTAAATAGTCTTGATCGCGAGGGTGTAAGATTGCTGAATCCCCGTGACTCACAGATACTTCCAAAACCAGCTTGCAGGTGCCGATGAGTCCGTGCAGATGACGCAACCAAGCTCAAGGAGGAGCTCGATGAAGATCTTGTCCTTTGTGTCGTTTTGTTTTAGTTGATTAGTAGTGGAGCCCAGTTGAGGTCGATCGGGGATCTGTGTAGTATTTGGGGTAGTCTTCTTTTATTTTGTTTCCGTAGCCGGACCTTGATTGTATCTGGTTGATATAATGCTTTATTCATGTAATTGTGTGAAGTGGCGATTGTAAGCCAACTATGTATCCTTTTCCCTTATATATTACATGGGTTGTGTGAAGATTACCTTACTTGAGACATTGCTTTCAATGCGATTATGCCTCTAAGTCGTGCTTCCACATGTAGGAGATATAGCCGCATCGAGGGCGTCACAAGTTGGTATCAGAGCCTTCCCCGACCTTAGGAGTCCCCTGCTTGATCGAATCGCTGGCGTTATTGAGTCTAGAAATGTTTTGAGTCCTTTAGGATTATATATATCGGAGAGTTAGGAATTCTTTTTACTCCTCAGTCCCTTCGTCTCTCTGGTGAGGCATCCTGACGTAGAGTTTTGACTCTTCTCTTCTCAAATTTCACTAAAAAAATTTAGGATCACGCGGGTATCTTGGAATCGTTCTAATGGTTTTGTGACGAGAACATTGTTCTTGGTGCCTCCTGTCATTTAGGGGTTGTGGCAGTGTCCCGGGGAGTTGAGCTCCAAGGTGTTGTCGTCACAATTTTATCGTTGCAGTTCTGGAATACCTGAGTTTAGTTTCGCCGACATCGAAAATCTCTTTTATGCAGTTGTTGTTGAGATAACATCGACGCCACCCAGTACTGGGGCGGGAGTTCGGGAGTATTGCCATAACTCGTATAACGGATGCTTTTCGAAGGTTGAGGTAGACGATTTCTGAAGGTTTCTTAGTTATGTGTTGAAGGATGGATACAGCTGGATGTAGGATTTGCTAGTTTGGGTGAGATATTATTCTTCCCCTGTATCCCCAACACCTGATTGCATAACCGGAAAATTTTGAGAGTTTATAAGTGGGAATTCAAGTAGCTCTTAGGATATCTTTCTGAGAGATGTATGATATGAAATTGGGGTTCGACATCTAGTGGTCCGCCTATCCACGGTCGGTTTTACAGTGGTCTCGTTGTGTCTTAAAGAGTCCTTGGCTATGCCAACTCGGGGACGCTTCGTATGTCATGTGCACTGCCTTGTACATGATGGTGATGTACGATCGAGCCCGTGTAGGCCCCACCACGAAAACTTCGGACGAAATCTCTATCATATGTTTGTTCCGTCTTATTCTGCAAGCCAATCCTTTGTTTTGTTTTGAGTTGTGGTATTCGAGTTGCTTCGAAGTCAAATGTTGATTCCATACCTTCTATAAATGGTGTTCTCATACTCTGATGTGAATACCAATCCTCATGATAATCGAGATTGTCATGTCAATCCTTTTCAACTGGCGTGTTTTTGTCTTCAAATGGTTCCGATCATTTCAACATCAGCAAGATCAATTATCAATTCTTCTCAACGGTGTTTGTTTCATCCGTCTCAAAGTTGAATTTGTTTTTCCCACCCTCCCACCCTTGTTTCTTCTAGGACTCGGATTTTTTTATCGAGTATCCATCTTACTGATGTGAAGTCTCTCCATTCTTTTCCTTCAATGTTCTTATCCGGTGATTCTCATGAAGATTTTGACGGAGCTTCAAGTTATCATTATTCGTTCTTTTCTTCTCCGGTGGATTCGATTCAAGCTTTACCGATCATATCTTTTTCTCATTTCAATGCTTTTCGTATGCCGGTGCACCTCATAATAATGCTCTTCTCGCTTTTCATTTGTTCTGAAGTGTTGAAGATATCTCAAGGCTCGTCTTGTCATTCAAGATCAGTTCAACCTATTTCGAGGTTGTTGTCTCATTCAAACCATTTAATTCAACTGGTGCAATCTCTCTTTTATATTGTTCAATGGTGTTTCTTTTGAGTGGGTCCTAACCCACAGGTCTTTTTTAGGATCACCTGACTCTTCTCTTTTTCCCGGTGTTATTCTCAAATCTTCTAAAGTTTGACGTAAGAATGAATTGTCATCAGTCAAATGTCTTTCTCCAAGATCTTTCAAATTCTTTTCATCGTTTGCTCAACCTTTCCATTCTTCATTCAGGAGTGCCTCAATAATTCATGGTGGTGTTTCTCGTCATCATTTGAAGACCGAAGAAGAATTTTTCCTCCATATCTTATCCGTTCTCTCAGAGATTCGTGGCTCTAGCTTGATGCCATCCTCTCATAATTGTTTTCGATTTTGAGAATTCTTTTCATCCATCTGGAGCAATTCAAGAGTCTTTTAAGTTTGTTTCTCCGAAGGCCACCACCTCAGAAGTATTCATTCTCAGCTTTCAGCTCTCTTTCTCTAAATCTTACCGGTGCATCGTTCAAATATCCTCTAATTAGTTCATGATCTGTTCGTTCTTTTGTATCTAAACTCTCTCATGTATCTTCGTTCATTTGCTAATTCTTCCCGGTGTTTCTTTATGTTATCTTCGTTCATTCAATTCTACCGGTGGTTCGTTGAAGGTTTTCCCAAGTTTCCGCTATATCTATCTTAATCCTTTCTACGAGAATAAGTAGTATGACAAATATGTTGATTGTCATCAATTTAAATTGGTGACGGATACGCATAACGTAATTCTTATTCTTGTTCATCCAAGCGATTAATTCCTTATTCCGGAGGTGCATCAACTTCTTGATTCCAATTGTGTTCAGCTTTTTCTTTTCCCGGAGTTTCGAGATCTCTCATTTATCTCGTCGCAAGCTTCATCTAATCATTGCAAGGCTTCAACCTTATTCTTTTCATCCTTCACTTCTTTGTGATCATTCTTTTAACCGGAGTTCTTCATGAAGGTTCTACATGATGGTTCATCAAGGATTTATATTCCTTCTCGGAGTGTTCATTGAGATTCTTTTCTAAGGAGCTCAAACATTCTTCATCTTGCAATCTAGAGTGCAATTCTTCCTTCCGTATCATTGGAGGTGGTATTATGTCATTCTTGATATTTTGAGTCATGCTTCATGATTCACTTGTTGTTAAGAATGAGATATATTAAATCCATCAACCTCTCTGTTGGAGTTAGCTTGTGTCTTGTTTATGGGGCTCATAAATGACCCAAGTTCTTATTTTATCCTCTCGGTGAAATAACTTTCTCGTCTCTTTGTCCATATCAATTCAATTCTTCTTCCCGTGAGTGGCAGGTTGTCACCTCATATTCTGAGATGTATTCCATAAGACCATATCAAGATTATTCTTTTCCTTGTTGGTTTTCCAACAATTCTGTTCTAGCATTTGCTGTAAGCGTGCTCTCTCAAGATCTTGTTTCACTTCGTTCACTCCATTCCATTCTTTCTTTTGTTCCGGAGGCATTGTGATGTTGCTATCTTCAACCTTTCTTCTTGTTCTTTTCAGGACCTTGTTTTTTTCTTGCTTATACATTTAACCGGAGAGTTGTGCCCTCTGCTCAAGTTCTTTTCATCTTATCAAGTCTTGTATCACTTTTCAACCGGAGTGCTGGCCGAAGTTGTTCTTCATTGTTCCTCTTTTCTAACGAAGTGTTTTCAACTTTGTTCATCCCCGTTGTATTCTCTCTTTTGAGTAGTTCAACATTTCAAGGTTTGTGGTTTCACTCGTTTGTTAAAGAAGCAACTTAGTTTTACCTCTTCTCTTTCTTTTCCGTTGTCCCTCCGGTGCCATTCTAGATCTCGGGACGAGATTTTCTCGTAGTGGTGGAGTGTTGTAACGCCCCGAGACCGATGTGTCAAGCGTCCTCCAGTTATTCGTTGTTGTTGCGTTGGCATTGATTGCGTGTCATGCATGTCATATCATATCATCATGTGCATTTCATTTGCATTCATGTTCGTCTCATGCATCCGAGCATTTTCCCCGTTGTCCGTTTTGCATTCCGGCGCTCCTATGTGACCCGGTGTCCCTTTCTACCTCTTTTCGTGTGTGGGTGTTAAACGTTTTCGGATTGGACCGAGACTTGTCATGCGGCCTTGGTTTACTACCGGTAGACCGCCTGTCAAGTTTCGTGCCATTTGGACTTCGTTTGATACTCAAACGGTTAACCGAGGGACCGATAAGGCCTCGTGTGTGTTGCAGGCCAACACCCCTCCAAAGTGGCCCAAAACCCACCTAAACATGTTCCATCATCTAGAGCGTTCGATCACGATCGTGTGGCCGAAAACCGCACCTCATTTGGACTCTCCTAGCTCCCTCTACCTATATATATATATATATATGTGTGTGTGTGTGTGTGTGTGTGTGTGTGTGTGTGTGTGTGTGTGTGTGTGTGTGTGTGTGTGTGTGCTCCCCTCCCAAAAATTCGCGGTACAAACCCTAGATCTAACTTTCTCCGCGCCGCCGGACTTTTCTTCCTGCGCCGGACATATCCGCTCGCCATTTTCCACCTCACTCCAGCAAATCCCGTCGCGCCACATCGTCCCCGCCGACGCGCCAGCCAACCCGAGGGCGCCACGTGTCCCCGAGCCGGCGCCCCACTTCGCCGCCTACCCTGCTGGCCCGCCGGGGCCCGAGCAGGGCCCTCTCCGGCCCGAGTCGTCGCGCCTCCCGGCCCGCGTCGGCACCTCTCCGGCCACGCGCGCGCTCTCCCGCGCCGCCTCGTCGCTTGCTCGCCGCCTACGCACCTTCACCGCCGCTCCGGCGAGCGCCGGCGCGTAGCTCCCCACGCCCGCCGCCGGTCGCTGCCATGCCTTCACGCCGCCGCCCGCATCCGGCGCCGCCTCTCCGCCGGTCGCCTAGTGCCGCCTCCCGGAGCGCGCCGCCGCCGTCAACCCTCGCCGGAGGCCCGCCGCCCGCGCCCTCGTCGCCGGCCATCGCCGGAGACATGCCCTTCTCGCCGGAGTCCTCTTCCCTCGCCGGATCCGGGGAAGGTGGATGAGATCCACCAACCCCGGGAACCAAACGCGCCCCCCTCGATCCGGATCTCCTCATCCCGCTTCACCTCGTCCCCGCGTTGACTTTTCGCGGAGGTAATATTTCACTAAGTCCTGAGATTCCCTGATTCATATGCCTCTATTCATCATACCATAACTCATCACCCGTTGATATGATTCGTGCGTGTAGCATATCAAAATGTTCGTCTCGAGGAGTACACAATTTCATCTCATTGCATCATTTTCATTTGAGCTCATATTGATGCCTGAAATGCTGTTGGAAGAGGGCTATGTGATGAATTTGTCAGATCTGTTTCAGCAATTGTGTCATTTTTGCCATGATTAATGTGTGCATGCTATGATGTTGAGCTCTACATGTGTTTTGTTTTATGCCATGCCATCTTTACAGAGGTGCTTGCCATGTATTTTTGTGATCTTTGTGGTGGCTAGCACAAGCTTGCAAAGTAGCGTAATCGGTAATGCTGATTTCAGGGACTTAGAATTTCACTAAGTCCTTATCCTGATTTTGTTGTTATGCCTTATGTTCATGTTGTTTCCTAGTGATCCGTGCCTCTTTTGAGGATGATCAGTAAGGATGTTTTGTTAACCTTGTGGTGCTCTATCCATCCATGTCTTTGTTTGCATTTATGGAGCACCCTAGCTTGAGTCAATCGAGCTGTAGTTTTGCTATAAAGTGAATCCTGGCAGAACGTTGACATGTTTAGCGATTTTGCCGAGGATGTTGCTATTGATCCGTGCATGCTATGTTATTGTCCTTGCCATGTCTAGCTTCTATGCCGTGTCTTATTGATGGGTGTATGCTTAGTTTGTCATGCCATGCTCTGTAGTGAGTGCATAGAGCTCGTAAACATGCCTACTCGTTAACTGTTTTGCATGCTCCAGTTTTTCACCAAGTCTGAATCTGTTTATGTTTTTGCCATGTTCACATGCTTGCAATTGTATTTTCTGATCCCTTTTGGCTCAAGGTCACTAAGGGACTTTTGTTAAGTGCTTTGAGTAGCTTCATGCCATGCCTTGCTTTGCCATGTTAAGTTCCTGTAGCATATAGTTTTGATGCTCCAAAGTATGCTTCGTGGTAATAAATTCCAGACTTGTGTTAATTTCACTAAGTCTGAAACCTGTTGTCTTTTGCACTTTTGTCATGCTTGTTTGAACATGTTATTGAGTGAATTAGCCGTAGCTCAGTGTTCATCTTTTGTCAAGCTTCATGAGTGGATCCCTGCCATGTATTTTGTTGCCATGTTTGAGTGTTGTAGCATATTTAACTTGGTGCATTTAGTTGGTCACTTGCTGATTATCACAGACCGGTGCCATATTTGTTTTGCTTGCCATTTCCAAACCGTGCATCCGACTCCGGTGATCTTTATATCGATTTCAACCTAAATCACCTCACCTTTCCAGTGGCACTCTTGGATTTCCAAGTTGAGGCCAAATTCGATCATTCTTTTACAAATCATGCATATGCATCGCATACCGCATCCCGCATATCATACAATGTTCAAGTGTTGGTTGTTTACTATGTTGTGTGCTTCTTTCCGGTGTTGCTTCTTCGTGTTGGTTCCGTTAACATCGCGTTTGTGAGGACCCGTTCGACTACGTCCGTATGTCTTCTTCATGGACTCGTTCTTCTTTCTTGCGGGATTTCAGGCAAGATGACCATACCCTCGAAATCACTTCTATCTTTGCTTGCTAGTTGCTCGCTCTTTTGCTATGCCTATGCTGCGATACCTACCACTTGCTTATCATGCCTCCCATATTGTTGAACCAAACCTCTAACCCACCTTATCCTAGCAAACCGTTGTTTGGCTATGTTACCGCTTTGCTCAGCCCCTCTTATAGCGTTGTTAGTTGCAGGTGAAGATTGAAGTTTGTTCATTGTTGGAACATGGAGATGTTGTTCCTTGTTGGAACATGTTTACTTGTTGGGATATCACAATATCTCTTATTTAATTAATGTATCTACAGGGCCGGCCCTGAGGGGGGGCAAGGGGGCGGCCGCCCCGGGCCCCCCCAAATCGAGGGGCCCCTTGCCAGGGTGTGTACAGAGAGGTAGGCTATGGCGAAACATTTTTTTGATCATCAATTTTGACGACTGGGCCTCACGCAGCAGCAGGCTGGAACGTACGCATGTAGTAGTGTCCAGGAAGGGAGCCAGCGATTGATTCATTCCTAGATAATACGAGCATGCAAAAAAAGAAAGTTAATACGAGCACGCGCACCTCAAAAAACAAAAGTTAATACGAGCACGTCGAAAAAAAGGAAGTGATTGATCCTTCCGATTTGTTAGCTAGTAAGTCCATGCCGAAAAAAAGAAACTGATTGATCCCTTCCTATTCCATCACACATGCATTTGACGCAGCGATTCTCAATTTCCGAGCGGCCGCTGACGCTTGTCTCTACGTGATTGCGCGCTCGCGGCTCCTTTTCCCTTTTCTCCTAAATTCAATTTTCCTCCCTAATTCAGATCGTCCGCCAAATTTCAATTCCCTGGGAGCCGTCGCAACCCTGATTTGCTCTACGGCTATGAATGATTCGACCATCCAAGGTATATCTTCTATTCATATCGAGGTTCCTAGTCTCGTAGATGAATAGCTGCACATCGGCACTGCTTAACAATTGTCTATTGATGCAAAAAAAATCATTTCAGCATTGTGTCTTATTCTGTTGTTTGGAAGAAAGTATTGTTCAATTGATAGTGATAAATTATTTATTTTCAGCATTGTGACTTGGTACAATCACAGCGTGAAATATTCATAATTTTTTTGAAGGGAGTTGGCAATAGTTGAGGAAGGGCAACAAACTAATGGAAGTTCAGAATTTGAGCAGTAAGAAGAAATGTCGACACCAACATCAACGATAGGAATGTAAGTGCCTCTGAGCATGTAGGTAATTCACATGCACAGTCCGCCTACTGTTTATGAACAAGCAGTTTATTCTGCTGATATTTATGAAAGAAATTGGAAAAATCTTGATAATAAAGCAATAGACATCTTGGTTGAGAAAGGGCCTATGTGAGAGGACAAAAAATGGCATACCATCTAGATGATGCAGGAAGACATTTTTTCATATGCTAATTATCATAGGAAATTAAGCAATGGGAAGGAACATGATTGAAAGTGGCTAGTGTATTCAATAGATGTCGACAAAGATTTTTGCTTCTGTTGTAAGGTCTCCAAGTATAGCATTAGCAGGATGCAGGAATCGGAGATCCTTAGCACATAATGGATTAGGACATTTTTATGTAATATTTATAAATTATTTGATACATATACTGATTTTGGATGCATTTAAGTGTTATTGGTAAAATTTCATATATATATGTGTATTGATTTTTATTATTATAATGTCTACATTAAGGGCCCCGGGTTTTAGTCTCGCCCCGGGCCCCCAAAATCTCAGGGCCGGCCCTGTGCATCTATATACTTGGTAAAGGGTGGAAGGCTCGGCCTTATGCCTGGTGTTTTGTTCCACTCTTGCCGCCCTAGTTTCCGTCATATCAGTGTTATGTTCCCGGATTTTGCGTTCCTTACGCGGTTGGGTTATAATGGGAACCCCTTGACAGTTCACCTTGAATAAAACTCTTCCAGCAAGGTCCAACATTGGTTTTACCATTCGCCACCTAGCCTTTTCTTTCCCTTGGGTAGGCCTGCCCAAAGGGTCATCTTTATTAAACCCCCGGGCCAGTGCTCCTCTGAGTGTTGGTCCAACCTGTCAGCTGCCGGTGGCCACCAGGGACAACTCTGGGCTGGCCTACCGGAACCTTGGACAATCTGGTGTGCCCTGAGAAAGAGATATGTGCAGCTCCTATCGGGATTTGTCGACACATTCGGGTGGCTTTGCTGGTCTTGTTTTACCATTGTCGAAATGTCTTGTAACCGGGATTCCGAGTCTGATCGGGTCTTCCCGCTAGAAGGAATATCCTTCGTTGACCGTGAGAGCTTGTGATGGGCTAAGTTGGGACACCCCTGCAGGGTTATGAACTTTCGAAAGCCGTGCCCGCGGTTATGGGCAGATGGGAATTTGTTAATGTCCGGTTGTAGAACCTGAAGTTGACCTTAATTAAAATATATCAACCGCGTGTGTAACCGTGATGGTCTCTTTCCGGCGGAGTCCGGGAAGTGAACACGTTGTTGGAGTTATGCTTGACATAGGTTGTTTTAGGATCACTTCTTGATCATAGTTTTTCGATCATGCTTTTGCCTTCTCTTCTCGCTCTCATTTGTGTGTGTTAGCCACCAAATATGATAGTCGCTTGCTGCAGCTCCACCTCATACATTTTACCCTTCCTATAAGCTTAAATAGTCTTGATCGCGAGAGTGTAAGATTGCTGAGTTCCCGTGACTCACAAATACTTCCAAAACCAGCTTGCAGGTGCCGATGAGTCCGTGCAGATGACGCAACCAAGCTCAAGGAGGAGCTCGATGAAGATCTTGTCATTTGTGTCATTTCGTTCTAGTTGATCAGTAGTGGAGCCCAGTTGGGGTCGATCGGGGATCTGTGTAGTATTTGGGGTAGTCTTCTTTTATTTTGGTTCCATAGCCGGACCTTGATTGTATCTGGTTGATGTAATGCTTTATTCATGTAATTGTGTGAAGTGGCGATTGTAAGCCAACTATGTATCTTTTTCCCTTATGTATTACATGGGTTGTCTGAAGATTACCTTACTTGTGACATTGCTTTCAATGCGATTATGCCTCTAAATCGTGCTTCGACACGTAGGAAATATAGCCGCATCGAGGGCGTTACAACTAGCTCGCATCGAATTTATATAATACAGATGAAGCTGAAAGCGTCAGCATGAAACAATCATGTACGGAGGTACAAGACGTGTGTGTTCTTTCTGTTCCAAATCTGAGCCAGCACAGTTTTTTGAAGCTAGATGATGACAACTTTACAACAATACTATCATTACATGGGGTGTTCTTTGCAAAATTGGAAGGATGAGGCATTCTACTTCCATCCTGTACCTACAAACTTCATCCAACGAATGTGCTCTGCAGGGTGTAGCCGGAGTACTCCATCCACTGGAGTACCCGATACGCTCTCCCCCATGACGCTCCAACAGCATCCTGTCCGTCCTCAGCCTAGTACCTATCTTTGGATGCCTTATTGGCGACGAGGAGCTAGCTCGGCTTAAGCTTGGAGCTCATCCATGATCAGCCCTTCAACATGCTTGCACTGCCTTCCTACGGGGAAATGATAGTGTTATTGTAATTGTAATGTTTTGCTTATTATTTCTGTACGAGAGGGTCTAAATTGTAGGTCGTATCAAATGAGTTTGTTTCAATTCTGTATTTCTTGCTGTGTTTCCGCATGATTGTTTTTGCGAAGCAAATGTTCCGTCAGATGGAATTATGGAAATTTGTTTCCAAAGCACCAAATTGTTCCCAAGACACACAACAAAATTACTCGTCTCAAAAGTTGTTTCCATCATGTGAAGAGAGAGTATATGTTTCTACTATGTCAGAAAAATGGTGCTTCCATCTATCATGAAGAATGCTCTTGTCGCATAAAAACGTGTTTCCATTGTTAAAAATAGATCTTAAAATAAATCATAACTAATTTAACAGATTCTTCGATAGGAAACATCACAATTTACCAAAAGTATTTTCAACACTACTAGATTTTTCTTAAAGAGAAGTTTGGCGTGATTCTAGGGAACAAATTACTACTCCCTCTGTCTCATAATATAAAAGCGTTTTTTATACTAGTGTAGTGTCAAAAACACTCTTATATTATTAAACAAAGGGAGCGGGAAGCAGCAAAACTCACGGGAGTAGTTAGCATAGCAATGAAGCAAGCGGAAATCAAATTTGGCTCCCATGAGCACGTGCTCCTGCGCTTGAAAATGTTCATTGAAATGTCAAAAAAATCCCATATTTTTATGTATTCATAATCACATCCACGTGCTACTTGCAAAGTTTTAGGCAGAAAGGTTAAACATTTTGGCCTATGCAAAAAAAAAAGATTGAACACCAAATTTGGTTTTTTTCACCGACGAAACGCTACTGCTCCATTTCGCATGAAAATTGTTAAGCGTGCCTACGACACTAACACGAGCATCGATAAAAAAGAATCAGAATTTTTTAAAAATATTTTACTACTTTTTTGCGTTACTGTTCATCTGGGAGCAAATGTTCCCTAGAACCAAAACGCCTCCCCAAGAAGCAAGAAATTAATGAACCACATGCGGGCTTCGGTAACAGATCAAACGGCCAGCGTGCTTTTAATCGTACGGCCACGTACTAGTATGATAAAAGGCAAACATCGGTAGTCTGATGTCTAACAGCTTTATTGGTTCGATTAAATCTTGATTTTCAACAAAGAGAAATACTGATGTACTACATCGAGTGAAAAAAATAGTGTGCTATAGCGTCGTTAATAGCACACGATAGAAATGAATCTCTTAATAAATCTATATATAATGTCTCGCTAATAGTATGTTATAGCACGATAGGATGCTAATATCGTACTTTAAGGCATGCACTATTTTCATGTAGCACGCTATTATTTTCATTGGATACACCACGCGTTCTCTTCGGAGAAATCCAACAACTCGTGCGGGAGTAGCAGCCGTGGTTTCACCGGTGTTCTGCAAGGGAATTGTCGTCCCCGATCACCCTGTTTTTCTCTTCTCCAGTGTTTTTCTGGATTAAACTTAGGCCTTCTTTGGTTCATAGTATAGGAATTTTATAGGAATAAGAAAATCATAGAAAGTGAGATGACATGCATGTCAATTCCTGTAGAGAAAGAGATGTCATTTAGTGTATATGATAGGATTTTTTTAATTGAGTCTAGGCTAATATTTTTTTTCCTCCAAAATGTGAATGATTGATTCCTATCCTACATAGGAATAGGGATCCATTCCTACAAACCAAAGGGCTTTAAAGAAATTTTTCCTTTGCAAATCCATCCTATAAAATTCAAAAATCCTACAAACCAAAGAAGGCCTTAACAAGAAAATGCTCAATTATTCAACATGCATGCCCAGTATAATTTTCTCAAGTATATTACTCTTATAAAAAATATATGAGTTTAACTAGTTCTGCAATCAGTTCAGGGACACACATGCTCCATATTTTTCATGCCAAAATCAGAATGGAGACTTCATGCGTTCCTACAGGAATTTTGAAAGAGAATGATCAGCGAGCGTGGCATTGGAGCGGACGAGCGCGCCTGGTCACTTTATCTGTACGGCGAGGACATGTTTGGAGATTCGAGTGGCTTTAATGTCTGACGGTGGTACGATGGATTAGGTGCTGGACTGGCGGTAATACGCTGTGGGGCCATTGGGGTAAACGGTGAGGCGGCAAAAGGCAACATGACCCGGCGAAGACCTGGGCGGATGGCACATAACGTGGCCAAGAGATCGTGCCGGTCGTGGCCAAATGGAGATGAGCGGGCGGGGGTGTTTTCTCCGATCTCCAGAACTGTCGTCTTCCTTTCTGAAGGTGGCAATATTTTCATGCAAACCGTGGAACAATTTGTGATGACACACTCGCCGAAAATGACAACGCCATCGAAAGAGGCGATTCTGGTACCGTGCAAGGTTCAGCCGTTGATGCTTTTCATGTGGATGTGTGTCATCTTTTGATTATAAACCAGCCAAACAGTTTCACAATTAAATACGTGAGAATACCAACTTTATGTGGGCTCCTTTGCATGCAGCTTTTGAATGTGTATGACGACGTACGGCCGTACCGTAGGGCTGCAGGCATGGGTTGCTTATTCTCTCTTCTCTCCCAGACAAATGCATCCATTTATTTCATCTTTGCTAACTTAAATCGGTCAAATCTTTTGAACCAACATTCTGATTTGAAAAAAAAATTGAACTCATGTCGTAGGCCTTTAAAACACGACTGATTTTGCATACATTTTAAATTCCATATTTTTGAAATAAAATGTATCACTCTTTTGAAATAAACTATTACACATTTTCAAATAATCAATTTCACAAGTTGACATTTCAATTTCATATTGTTTTCATTTTCAGAACCCAGATTTCACTTTTCGCCGGCTTATTTCATGTTGTTTTCATTTTCAGAACCCATATTTTACTTTTCACCCGCCTGTTTCAGAAAAATCACATCTATTTCAATTAAACATTATTGGAATAACATATTTCATTCTTTTGAAATAAACCGTTACACATTTTGAAATAAACCGTTACACATTTTGATATAATCGGTTTCACTAGTTGACATTTCAGTTTCATATTTTGATTAAACAGGTTTCCAGTGAAATAGCTTGGTTTCACAGGTTTCTAATGAAAATAGGATTGTATCACATGTTTCTAATGAAAATAGGATTGTATCACATTTTTCTAGCGAAATATGTCGTCAAAATTTGAATGTATCTGAAATATATCCAAGATTGCTCTTGTTCTAAAGGTCTTGGCGCCCGGAGTTCAAATATATAAATTATTTTACAATGAACTTATACTTTTAAAAGATATGAGCAATTTAAATTGTCTAAGATAAAATAAAGTCCATTAATTTATAGGCTGAAGGTCAGGTCTTCGGCTTCATAGACACAACGAACCATGTCCGCGATGGTCTAAGCATACACCGTTAGCCTATCTACAGCCTGCACCCCGTCGCGCCGGATGCTCCTCCACGTGTGGGTTGTCATACAAAGCTCCAGCGGCTTCCATCGTGTCTGCGCCCTGTGTATGAATGAACAGTGGTGGCGCCATGTTACGCAGGAAGACAAGGTTATCCACAACATGCAAGACGACACCCGCGAGAATGATAACGTTGAGCACGTTGGCATGACAAGGCGACGCTGGATACCCGACAACAACGAGCTACGGCAAGAATGGGCTCGCCATGCCCGACTTGGTCGCTGATGCATAACTCGCCATGCCCGTCTCCACCATGGCGGTGCTCGGCATCACCATGCCCAGCTTGGCCGCGGCCGACAGCGCCTCCGCCTCGCTGTGCACCTCTGTCGCTACCGCTGCTCGTGTCCAACCCTCGCAAGACTCCCAGCAGGCCAGCACCATGACGGCATGGCACATGCTTGTTCTTGTGCCCAACGTCAACATGGAAGCCATTGTTGTGCTCCAACTACAGTCTATTGGACCCGTGTATCATGTTCAATGTGCACCTGGTGCTGTGCTCTTTCAGTACCCAGGATGGGTGGTCATGGCGCCCACAGTTTGATTCTACTACTTGAGATTCAGAAGCGGTGTAGCACGGCTCAAGACGGAGGATCGTTCCTGTGCGATGGGTACACGGTGGGTGGTCAGGGCGCCCACCGTTTGGTTCTAACGGAACGACAATAGGATGGTGGGGCCAACCTTGTTTTATTGCAGCTCCTAATCCTAACCAGTACAGGACGCGTACCAGGCTAATACACCCTCCCGCTCCTATCCCGAAAGAAACGAGCGGACGGTGATACCGAGAGTATGCGAGGACGAGCACTCCTTTGAATTTTCGATGATCAGCGCAATATCGAAAATAAGGCTATCTTAAAGTAGCACGCGAGTCTCGCTATCGGCTTCTTGCAATAAAATACTCGTAGCTCTCTTCGCGGCAGGATGATCAGCACGAGCTACCTCGTGCGGAGATTGAAACCTTTCGAATCCCGTCAATGATCTGGATCGGCAACTACTCCACTCCCTCCGCGTGCTGCATGCCGCGGTGCCCGCCTACTTATTCGTCTTCCCCGTCCCCGCTGCTACCACACAGCAACCACCGGCCGCTTGCAGCAACAATGGAGCTCGGTCTCACGCCCCTCGCGGCTCTGTGCGTCCTGCTCGCCCTCGCCGTCGCCGCCGCTCCGGTGGCGGCAACGGAGGTGGAGGTGGAGATCAGCACGGCCGAGGTACAGTCTTCCTACATCGTGCACGTCGCGGCCGGGCACGCGCCACGGCTGCCGCGCCGTGGCCTGCTGACCACCCGTGCGTACGGCTCTTTCTTGCGCGACCACATCCCCGTCGAGCTCTCCACCCCGGCGCCGAGGGTGCTCTACTCCTACTCGCACGCCGCCACGGGCTTCGCGGCGCGCCTCACGGGCCGCCAGGCCGCGCGCCTCGCTTCCTCGGGCTCCGTGCTCGCCGTCGTGCCCGACGTGATGCAGGAGCTGCACACCACCCTCACGCCGTCCTTCCTCGGCCTCTCGCCGTCCTCCGGGCTGCTCCCGGCGTCCAACGGCGCCAGCGACGTCGTCATCGGGGTCCTCGACACCGGCGTGTACCCGGAAGGCCGCGCGTCCTTCTCCGCCGACGCGTCGCTGCCGCCGTTGCCGCCCGGCAAGTTCCGCGGCGGGTGCGTCTCGGGACCGTCGTTCAACGGCTCCAAGTTCTGCAACAACAAACTCGTCGGCGCCAAGTTCTTCCACAAGGGGCAGAAAGCTGCGCTCGGCAGTGCGTTCGGTGAGGACGCCGAGTCTCCGCTCGACACCAACGGCCATGGCACCCACACCTCCTCCACCGCCGCCGGCTCTGCTGTTGCAGACGGCGCCTTCTTCGACTACGCCAGAGGAAATGCCGTCGGCATGGCACCGGGCGCGCGCATAGCCGTCTACAAAGTGTGTTGGAAAGGGTGCGCGAGCTCTGACATCCTCGCCGCGTTTGATGAGGCCATCGCGGACGGTGTCGACGTTATCTCTCTCTCCCTCGGCTCCAACGGCAAGGCCCCGGACTTTTATAGCGATACGACCGCCGTGGGTGCGTTCCGCGCCGTCAGCAAGGGCATCGTCGTCTCCGCCTCGGCGGGAAACTCCGGCCCCAAAGAGTCCACCGCCGTCAACGTCGCGCCATGGTTCTTGACGGTCGGCGCGTCCACTCTCAACCGCCAATTCCCGGCCGACGTCGTTCTCGGCAACGGCGAGACCTTCACGGGTACTTCTCTCTACGCGGGCGAGCCGCTGGGCACGACCAAGGTACCACTGGTCCACGCAGGGGACGTGGGCTCGAAAATATGCGAAGAAGGGAAGCTGAACTCCACCGTGGTAGCCGGGAAGATCGTCTTCTGCGACCCTGGCGTGTACGCCCGGGCTGCGAAAGAACAGGCCGTAAAGCTCGCCGGTGGTGCCGGAGCAATCTTCGGTAGCCCCGAAGCATACGGCGAGCAGGCCATGACCAGCGCCTATGTCCACCCCGCCACGGCTGTCACATTTGCCGCTGCCGAGAAGATCAAGAAGTACATAAGCGAGCAAACATCCCCTACCGCGACGATCGTGTTCCGTGGTACTGTCGTCGGCCCGACGCCTCCTTCCCCTAGAATGGCGTCCTTCTCGAGCCGCGGGCCGAACTCCCGCACGCCGGAGATCTTCAAGCCGGATATTACTGCGCCCGGCGTGGACATCCTCGCCGCTTGGACGGGGGCTAACTCACCCTCGGAGCTCCCCAGCGACACGAGGCGTGTGAAGTACAACATCATATCGGGCACGTCCATGTCATGCCCGCACGTGAGTGGCATCGCCGCGCTGCTCCGGCAGGCGAGGCCGGAGTGGAGCCCCGCCATGATCAAGTCTGCCCTGATGACCACCGCGTACAACATGGACAGCGCCGGCGGCGTCATCGGTGACATGTCCACCGGCAAAGCGTCCACGCCATTCGCACGAGGGGCCGGACACGTCGACCCCAACCGCGCGGTCGACCCAGGATTGGTGTACGACGCCGGCACCGAGGACTACATCACCTTCCTGTGCGCGCTGGGCTACACAGACAAGCAGATCGCCGTGTTCGGCTCGTCTGCCAACTGCTCGACGCGCGCGGGCTCCTCCGTCGGCGACCACAACTACCCGGCCTTCTCGGTGGTGTTCGCCACGAACAAGATGGCGGTCGTCAGGCAGCGCCGCGTCATGCGCAACGTCGGCGGCGATGCCAGGGCTACGTACAGGGCCAAGGTCACCGCCCCGGACGGTGTGCTCGTCACGGTGAGCCCCCGGACGCTGAGGTTCACCGCGACGCAGAAGACGCAGGAGTACGTGGTCACCTTTGCGCAACGAATCTTCGGAAGCGTCACGGGGAATCACACGTTCGGGTCGATCGAGTGGAGCGACCGCAAGCACACGGTGACGAGCCCCATCGCCATTACATGGCCGGCGAGCCAGGTTGCGGAGATGTGACTGTGATTGGTGTCGGGTAGGTACTGCATAGTGCATGCGACTATGAGTTTATCTGGTTTACTGTAAGTTTCAGTTCACGTGATTTCAAAAAAAAAGAGGAAAGACTCATGTACCACAGCTATCACAACGGTAAATAATCAACGCAGAAAAGAAAACCTAGTCGCCGCACAACCCTAATTCCTCGCCGTCTAAGCCTCACTTAGTGCGAGACCGAAAGCAGTGTCGCGTCAAGGATGCATATAGTGGGCCGGCCCAGTAGCGACTCAGCCGTTTCTTTCAGTTTTCCTTTTTCTATTCTTCTTTTTATTTTTTTAAAATTTGTTTATATTTTCGCAAAATATTCTAAGTACGGACATTCAAAAGCTTAAACTTACTGACTTTTTCTTAAAAATCGTGAATCTGAAGAAAAAAATGTTAACGCAGTTTACAAAGTTGGTGGTGTTATTTTAAAAATGTTGATAACATTAAAACAAATTGTGCCATTTAAATTTTTAACATATATTCAAAAAAATTCTTAATCCATATCCATTTTTTTCAAAAATATATATTTGAAAATTGATAATCATGTATTTGAAAAATGTTAATTGCGTATAAAAAATGTTCTACATGTATACAAAAAATGTACAACATGTATGAAAAAGTAGACATCAATTTTTTTAGGAAAATGTTAAACATGTATTTATCACACGTTAAAAATCTATAAATAAATTCTGGTGTATGAGAAAAATTTACACGGTGTATGTAAACATCAGAGAAAGGTAATCATGTACTCCCTCCCTTCCTAAATATAAGAATTTTTAGAAATTCCAATGCAGACTACATATGGAGCAAAGTGAATCTACACTCTAAAATACGTTTATATACATCCGTATGTAGCCCATATTGAAATTTATAAAAGGTCTTATATTTAGAAATTGAGGGAGTATTTGTGAAATGCTATTTGGTATAAAAAGTATCTTGTATGTATACCAAAAATTTACAATATGTATAAAAAAGAAAAAATACCCATCACAAACATATATTCAAAAATATTTAAAAACATTTATGTAGAATAAGGAGCTATATCTTCTCGCGATATAATCATGTAGAATAGGAGGAAAAAATGCCGCTCATATATTTAAAAACAGCACCGGAGTATTTTATAGCTCCATATTCTACATTTTTTATGCACCCTCCTATTCTACATAGAATAGTGATTTCTTTGGAAAGGAATGCCTCGTGGCTCTTTATTGCAGAAAGTTGATGGTTACATCGTTCATTACAAGTGGCATAATAAACATCGGTGGATCACCATCCCTCCCAAAAAACAGTAGAAGTTGAAGCATAAGTATGCCTATCAAGACTATGGGCCACCTTATTTGATCCCAAAGAACTGTTAACAGATTATCGATAGCCAGAGTCGATCGATTGTCAGAACTTTGTATAAAACTTCATCATGCCATCAATGAACTAAATGAAAGCAACACTCGAGGGAAGCATAATAAGAACATCAAACCCTCACATCCACATGTGATCTAGATCAAAACATGTATATACTCATAGAACCTCATCATGCCACTCTTGTAATGTTGATGAAGATTCTTCGCACTCATAATTTCTAGTAGTTCTACTTGTCACACTCCGATCAATCATCGTAAGCAAAGTAGTATAACCACACATAAGCAATCACTCACATATCCAGAAGAAAAGGCAAAGAAACATTGTAAAATAAAAAATAAAAAAAATCCAAAAGAACCAAATCAAATTATTTTGCAAGAGTAGATCCTAATTTTGTTGATAAAGTGTGGTGATGCTCAAGATGATAGATTACGTTTAGGGATTCAATTGCAAAATGAATCAATCAAAAATGCGCTACAGTTTACAAGATATGATCAAATGAAGTTTCGAATAGTTTGAAAGGTTCAAAATTTGAAACTAATGATGCTATTGGATATAGGAAGTCGATATGAATATGTAGGAAGAATTACTAGATTGGAAATAATAGATCAAAAGATACAAATAATTCAACATAGGATTGAATCTGCTTATAATGTGGTGTGATAACTCTTTGTGGACTAGTAGAATAATCTGACTATAATCAAAATTATGTGTTGAAAAGATAACACTAATTGTATGAACGGACAGATTTCTTCGATACGAATGCAACGCAATTGGATTCATCGCAAACGGAGTTATGGATAAAAAGATATGATCAAAAAAAGTTTGAATATGAATCTGAACAAATATTCGAAATTTAAAAGTTGCAAAAAGTTTGTTTGATAGATTCACTAGATAGATGGAATCAAGACGAAAATGTAGGCATTGGTTTTATCTAATTTGGATAAACGAGTCAAAAATTGTAACTATTTGAAAAAAATCAGGACCAAGGTGTTTTACGGAAGAAAAATAGTTACGACTAAAATTTTTTTACGTCTAATGTATAAATACAGAGATTAATTGGTAATCTAATTATTCTACTATGCTAGTCTAGAAATAATAAGCTACGTGAGTATAAGAAAACTACGAAGAAAGATACCTTTATAAGGTGGAGAAAAGACGACTTCGGAGAGAGGAGACGACTTCCACAATTCACGCCGGAGAGGAGAAATATATTTATCTTTAGTAAATCTAGTCAAACCAAAATATTAATTTAACCTGAATCGAATGATTTTTGAAGACTCTATGGGTCTATTTGTAAGTGGAAAAGAGGTTTAGGAGTCAAAGGCTAGGCAATGTGAAATAAATATATACATTTTTTTTAGATACGCAGATGAAATTGAAAAAGATCATGTGCATGGGCTAAGAGTTCGGCCCGGCCGCACACGTACACTGCACTGCAGTTTTTTTATATTTCCTTTCCTGAAATTTTATTTTTTGGAAATAAAAAAATATAATAAAATTGTAAACCTTAAAGAAAATAAAAAGAAAAACAATACAGGCCGGCCTGTCTACTATGCTGCGCATGTGGGCAACAAATAATTATGAGCAGCATGTACAGTTTTTTTAAATAGAAACAGATCGGAAAACTGAATAACGAAAATAAAATAAAACTTTATATAGGCACATTATATATCAAAAATTTCAGAAAAAGATTTCCTAAAACATGAACATATTTTCAGCGGCAAATAACTTCCACAAAAACTTAAGTAAAGCAAATAGTACTATTGGTTCATTTAAAAACCAAATAAAAATATTTTAAAATACCAAAATGATTTCAAACTCATTTCTCTCTATGTTTATAATGTAGGGAATTATTTTACCCTATTTCCATTTATTTTATTTTTGGAAAAAGGTAATTTTAATAAAACCAAATAACTCCAAATTGAAAGTGGGTTTTCAAAATAACTTCAAAGGGACTTTCAATTTGATTCTTTGAAACTTTCAACTCTCTTTCTTAGCATTTGAAGAAGTCATTTTATCTTATCTCATGACACTCATTGAGTTGCATAAAGTTTCCGAATTTGGAACCAAATGGAATTCAAATCTTTTCAAAACCCATTTCATTTATTTAAATGGAAGAAGTCATATCATCTTCACTCTAGGCTTTTGTGACGAAATGAATTTTAATTCATGAAGATCATAAATGCAAGGTGAAAGTTTGGGAAAGTCATTTCATTCCCTCTCATTCAACTGTCAAAAAGTTTCAAATTTCACTCAATTTCACACAAACAACCACACCATAATCAAACAAACAATCAAAACTATTTATTTAATATAACATTTCAAAATTTAGAATTTTGGGATGTTACAAGCAAATCCCTCTCGTGAATTATTTAGTCCCTTATCAAACTTTTTGATGAACCTGTAAGTTGTTGTTATGATCACCGTGTTATAGATGAAATTTGAGCAACCCCAAAGTGCACCGTGGTAAGAAGTGGCTACAAACTCTCATGGTCTAAGAAATTAAATCACACGTCAACTCTCCATGTTATATCAATTGACTTGTGACAGTTGCATCTCAAAGTATAACAAAAAAGTTTGGGTCGATTCAATATGATTGTTTTTCCAACATCATATTCTCAATGTTGTTTTATGACTATCATTACACATAACGATATCCTAAGATCCAGAAAACATGACCATCAACAACACATAAGCTAGTCTTCCACTGAATCGCATATTTCAGGATCATATTTTATCATTTATCATTCAACATGTGCATATGAGTTTTTCACTGAATCGCATATTCTAGAATCACAACAGTTATAACATATAATATAAACTCTTAATTATAAACATGGAAATATAATAATACAATATTTCTGCCTTCAAGGTATATTTCCAACAGTCTCGTCCCCATGGCATCGGGCTTCGAGTCGGAGGTCAATGGCTCACAACTCGATCGAGGCAGTGGTGCGGCGTGCCCGCCGTGCGTGGCAGAGAAGGCAGGAGGCCCGGGCGGCCCTCATGACCGAAGTTGTAGACGTGCAATCACACGCTGGCATGGCAAAGGATAAGAACGCATGCCCCCGCTAGGGAGCAAAACTGGGCAATCCGTGCCATGGCCGAACAGCTCCCACAGGAGATGGAGGACAGTGACGGGGCGGATGATATATTTTACTCTTCGATCGGGTACTTGCGCGACAAAGAAGGCAATTTGTAATGGCAAGGGTGAAAGGATCGATATGATTGCCTAGAGGGGGGTGAATAGGCAACTAACATTTTTTAGTTTTTCTTTACCAAATTAAACTTTGTATCAAAGTAGGTTGTCTAGATGTGCAACTAGGTGAGCAACCTATATTATGCAACAACAACAAGCACACAAGCAAGCAAGAGAAGTAACACTAATAAGTTTTCACAAGTAAAGGTACGAGATAACCAAGAATGGAGCCGGTGAAGACGAGGATGTGTTACCGAAGTTCCTTCCTTTTGAGGGGAAGTAGTCTCTGTTGGAGCGGTGTGGAGGCACAATGCTTCCTAAGAAGCCACTAGGGCCACCGTATTCTCCTCACGCCCTTACACAATACGAGATGCCGTGATTCCAGTATCGGTGCCCTTGGAGGCGGCGACCGGACCTTTACAAACAAGGTTGAGGCAATCTCCACAACTTAATCGGAGGCTCCCAACAACACCACGAAGCTTCACCACAATGGACTATGGCTCCGTGGTGACCTCAGCCGTCTAGGGTGCTCAAACACCCAAGAGTAACAGGATCCTAGGGATTGGTGGGGGAATCAAATTTCTTTTGGTGGAAGTGTAGATCGGGGCCTTCTCAACCAATCCCGAGTAAATCAACAAGTTTGATTGGCTAGGGAGAGAGATCGGGCGAAAATGGAGCTTGGAGCATTAATGAAGCTTTTGGGGGAAAGAGGTAAGTCAACGAAGAAGAAGAGGACCCCTTTTATAGAAGGGGATCCCATCCAACCGTTACCCTCAAAACAGCCATACAGAGGGCGGTACTACCGCAGGTGGCAGCGGTACTACCGCTCCCCCTTGCGGTACTACCGCCCAACCTGGGAGGGCTTGAAGAGAGAGCAGGAATCGTGCCCAGCGTGGTACTGTCGCGGTGGTAGGGCGGTACTACTGCCCTCGAGCGGTATTGCCGCTTCTACTACCGCTGCAAAGTGCCGCTCAACCCGACACGAGATGCGACCCCCTCGAATCGACGCGGTAGTAGCCTAATACCGCAGCGGTACTGCGGCTGAGAACCACAAACGGTACTACCGCTGGGTACCGCGGTACTACTGCTCGGACACAAAACAACACAACTGCAAGGGGAACGAGCTCTCCAGTTGAAGCGGAAAGGCTCAGAGGGTGATAGAAGGATGTGTACGTGTTGATTCCACCCAAACCTTACCAAAGCGGACCCCCTCTTTATAGAACGGTGACTCCTACGAAACTAGTCCACCAAACAAGAAATGAAAGAGCTACACCGACTTGAAAAACACTCCGAGGGGAAAGAAATCGTCTCGTGCCAAAGGATTAATCTCTGGAAGGCTCAAAGCACACAGTTAGTCCGCAAACATGTTGTCATCAATCATAAAAACTACATCGAGAGAGATATGCCTTAACAAAGGACAGTGGAAGTTGTGGATGATCTTTCTCCATAGTTGACGTGTGAGCCATTACAAAGGACCGGGTGGACGGCTGGGTGGCTGGAATGCGGGCCCCTTCCACACGCTTAGATTAAATGGGTCGGGCGGAGGGGATTGGCTGGCTGACACACGGGCCCAAGAACAGACAACGAGAGGGCCCGTCTGGATGTAAATTAGGCCCAAATCCAGATTGCGGCGTGATTGGGTCGTGCTTTTCGGGCTAGCAGATCGGACACCGGCGCAGGAATTGGGTCTCACACCCACACGGGCCGGTTATGGGCGTAGGTCTCCATCGATCGACTGGTTGTTCGTCGGGTCGGGTTCCCCATGGTTTTCTTGTCGAACCGGCCGGAGCCGTGTGCGTCATGCATGCCACTGACCACGTACCTAGGTACGATTGATCAATAACGGTACAAGCTTTAATTTTTTTTCCCAAGTGATGCGATCGCCTACGTACGTGCGCATCCCTGGTGGTACACGATCCATGGATTTTGATTACCAGATACCACTGCGTACATCGGATCGATATTCTATTCTTTTTTTGCGAGAAAACTTCTGACAATGAGGATACTGTACCATCTAATGCGTCTGCCAGTGTTTTCAGGTCCAAGCATCTGAAACATCTTCTTCCTGTCCGGCGATGCACGAGCTGGACAAAGTTGCGACCTCGCCGGAGGTCACGTAGTAGACAATGGAGAAGATGAAGATCATTTGTGCTCTTTCCCGTTTTATCTTAGCACGTTGCTGATCCTTTTGCACATTTTGTGCATCGTTTTGTGTTGTTATATGATCAATGCTGTCGTCGACTCATCGTGATCGTCTGAAGCAACCGAGACAATTATACATCTTCATTAAAGAGGTGGTCTTGGGACAAGCCCGTACGGTCGCCAAGGAAGGTGAGCGCGACAAGGTTTTCTGATGCTGCACAGTGTGGTGACAATCAAGGCTATGGTGTGGATGACAAGCAACTGATGGCGGTTGGCATGTGTTCTACAATGGCGCTGCATCTTCATGGCAATCCATGTCCCCACGAGCTTGGGCAAGAGGGGATGGAGTTCCCCTCTCCCACGATGCAACATGGCGGTGACTATGTGAGTAGGGTTATGCAAGCTCTGACTCTGTTCTGCGGCGTGGGTGTCATATCCTACATCACGCTGCATCCCTTTTCTTGCTGCATTAGCTTAACCGCACGACTTCTTTGGCGATCTCAACAGCTTACGTCCTACACTATGGTCAGTGTCGAAGGCGACAATGATTTCTGAGGTTTGCTTCGCGAGGTTAAGCGTTTGTGATTGTCGACATGCGCGAAGCCAGGTCGATGCCCTTCGTTGTTTCGTCTCCGAGCAGCTGTGCCCACTGTTTGTTGCGTTTATTTGTGTCACGTGTGCTTGCTATTGTTTCTACATACGTCGTTGTTTCCTATAAATAAAAGTACATCGTCATACATAACACAAAGCCAAACATTTAGTGCCTGTTCGGAAACTCTTCCATTTCTTAAACTCCGCTCCGCTCGAGAGTTGGTTTCAAGCCACTCCCTGCTTTTGTGCTGGCGCTCCCTCCGCCCTGGGAGTTGCAGACCTGCAGTGAGGGAGCGGAGAGAATCCGAACAGAGCCTTAGTGCACACCGTATACATAATGTGCATATATGCAACATGACATTATTGCATTGCTGTCCCCCTTCCAAGATAATGGGCGCTCAATAAATGTGAAGCAGCGAGCAGCTACACTACACCATCCATTTTGGCAAAATCCTAGCTGCATTAGAAAAGATGGGGCCGTGTCCAGTTGTCTTTGAACCAACTCCTCCTCTTTTAGAAAGCATGCACCGCTTTTCCTTCACATTTTCAGGTGGTTCGTACTGATCTATTATATCGTTCTAATCAATACACTACTCAAAAGATTACTTGCACGGTTTGTTCACACGACATGGATTGCCTATTCATGTGGAATGGATGCATGTATTTCGATGCAATTTAACCCATGTAGGGGGTCTTTTTGTACAAAAAAAAAGGACACGGTACCATCTTCTTCAATCAATAAAATTGAACACCCCCTCACATCTCAGTTGTGACGGCAGCTAAATAGCACCCCTCTTATGGGAAATGCCCTTTGGTTCCTCGGTATACATACATCTAAAATGAGAAAATAAAAAAAATGTTTAGAAGTTTTTTCTAAAATAAACGTGACTTTTTTTACATTACTCCCTCTGTCTCATAATGTAAAATGCTTTTTGACACTACATAGTGTTAAAAAACTTCTTACATTACAAGGCAGAGGGAGTAGTATATATCTTTTCAGCAATGAAAAATCAAGATTGACTTTAGGGTAAGAAAACAAGAATGATTGCTATTATAGGTCACTATTCGCGCTATTTTGGCCGTAATTTTTTATTTTTCTAAAAAGGAGTCAATGGTTCTTTTTTCTTTTTGTGAATTTTTTTACAAGTACAATGGAATGTCAAGTTTATTTCAAAAATATTATTTAATTAATTGATTTAATTACTATTTTTCTATATGGGGTGTATATACACCCATGGACCAAACGTTCTTGGCCCTCTCTTATAGATTTTTCTAACCAGGTTTCTTAGTTCATGCCTTACTACAATGCACTTACTCCGTCCGAAAATACTTGTCAAAAAAATGAATAAAAGTGGACATGTGGCATCGCCAATCAATTCGTTGGTGGAGGCCCGAGCATGGTCGATGTAATGATATTTAATTTGGGGGTAGAGGAGACGTGATATGAACAAATATTGACGTTGCGACAAAGAAGGAGAATGCTTTGGTCGATAGTATATAAGAACATGTCTAGAGGCTGTCAAGGCGAGGCTTGACGGTTGCACATATATGCAGGCATGCCAATCTCCAAACAATATGGACAACAATGGCACACCTCTCCAGATCTTATACCTTCTATATCAAATTGAGTAGCCAAACTAAAGGTTATCATAACCGCCTCTTTTGGGTACATCGTCGCAAAAAGGATTCAGATCCTCATCTTCACCCACTACAAATGCTATGAGAAGTGAACCAAGCGGAGTTCATCTGGTCAGGTTCTTTGTGATGGAACCAACCCATCAGGGCTTTTTGGCGACGTGCGTTCAGCAGGGGGAGGCCCTACTTTTGTGGTGGAAGCAAAATGGAATGTATTATTACAATCTTGCCCCTAGTTTTTTCATAAACAAATACTATATATGTCTTGCATTTTCTCTCTCGCGCAGCTAATTTTAAGTCGATTAAGATTTCTTTATCTCTCTCGCAGCTAATTTTAAATCGACTAAGGTTTTCTCTCCTCATGGCAGCTAAGTCTAAGTCGACCGAGATTTCAATTCAGCATTATTTGTGTGGGGGGGTCTGCAAGCTCATGTAGAAACCTTATTCCAAAACAAAATAAAAACTCATGTGGAAACAAAAAAATATAGAAAAAGAAGCAAAGAAGGAAAAGCCTCTTTTTGGTGCTGAATAAATACCCCCAACCCCCTCCACCTATACCTGGCCAAATGTTGGGCCGGGCCGGGCTTCGGGCCGGGCCAAACAAAGCCCGTTGCAAAAAACCTGGGCCCGAGCCCGGCCCGGCCCAGCCGTCGGGCCTAGATTTCAGGCCCGAGCTCGGCCCATCAGTCAAAAAGCCCGACGGGCCTCGGGCCACGGGTCGGGCCTCTTCGTTAAATGGCAAATATGGCAGGCCCGAGCCCGGCCCGGCCTGGCCATCGGGCCTAAAAATCAGACCCAAGCCCGGCCCATGGGCAAGGTCGGGCCAGGCCGGGTCGGGCTTTTTTAGATCGGGTCGGGCCGGGCCGTCCGGGCCGGGTTTCCCATGGCCAGGTCTAGGCTCCACCCCATAAAAAAAGAGGAACCAGCCCCCCTCTGGATGAGGATCCTCTGACGTACGGCAGCCTGCCGTTCTGTCACTGACATGTGGGCCTTTTGGGAACCTGGCCCACATGTCAGTGGCCCAACGGCACGTAGCGCACGGCAGAGGAGCGTCGCCCCCCCCCCCCCCTCCCCCGGTCCTCACTACAGTACCCTTTTTCGGTGGGCGTGCAGCCTCCTGCAGCGTGCGGCGTGCGCGTGCGAGCGAGAGAGAGAGAGAAAAAAAAAGGGGGGCGCCTTCCGTTGCATGTGAGCGGAGCGGCGGAAGAGCGGAGCAGAGCAGCGGAGCGCGGCGCGGGGCCATGTCGATCGCGCTGAAGAGCGGGCCCGGGCTGGCCGGCGGCGGCGGGGGCGCCCGGTTCGGCCGCGCCGCGCGCTGCGGCGCCTACGCCTCGCCGCCGGCCTCGGGCGGGCGCGGCGGCTCGTCGGGGGGGCGGGACAGCGACAGCCCGGCCGCGGCGGCGCAGTGGGAGTGGGACGGCGAGGAGGTCGAGGGCGGCGACGGCGAGGTGCAGAGCAACTACAAGGGGCCCTTCGACACCATGGACGCGCTCAACGAGGCCCTGCCCTTCAGGTGAGCGCCCCCCTCCCCCGCTTCCCCGCTTCCCCCCTCCCCCTCCCCCAGCCTCGCCACGGAGCGCGGATCTTGGGCCTCGGTCGGCGCCGGGCGTTTCTCGGCGGCCCCGCCGGGCGATTCGGGGGTAATGTGGGCGGACGCGGCCGTTCTTGGTCCCGCCCCGCGTGTTCCCCGTGCGGAAATGCTGCAGGTTTCCTCGGCCGTCCGGACCGACGCGACGGTTCTTGATCGGTTTTATTAGCCGGGGAATGCGCGTTAGGTTCTCATTAGTTCCCCATCTCTTCTTGGGTGGGCGGTCTTGAAGTGATTTCAGCGAGGTAATTTAGTTCCCGATCCTCGGGCCCGTGCTTCTGTTAGCGAATTTGGGGATTTCCTTGTCGGTCTTGGGGTGAACAGGTGGATAATCTGAGCTCGTTTAGCGTTCTGGGTGGTTCTTGGTGGTGGTGCCTTGGCCCTTTGCAGCCAATGTGGTTGGGGAGAGATTAGGCTCTGACATTGTAGGTGGTGTTCATTACGACCAACGGCGCCGCACCGTGTGTGCTCTTCGGTCCTTGAACTAGTACATAGTTTCACCGGCATTAATGCCTTTAATTGAACTACTAATTTGTGAATGCTGAGTTTCCTTTGACTTGTCAAGTTGGGACAGTTTGAGATGCAAAGGTTTCAGTGAATAGACTGGATGTTTTGTGTGTAGTAGTGGTTTGGTGCTTATTGCTTTGGATACCTTTTGTGTATGCTTTGGTGATACTTGTCTTAGGAGTGCTGACACTGCTTTTATCTAATTATAAGTTCTTGGTGTCTTCCTTTTAATCTTAGAATGGCACAGTCATATGTGTTTGTCCAAACTCTACAGAAAGATTGAATCTCCAGTTCTTCATGGTTCATGGCTGTTCATTGTGTATTTAATTGGCTGTAGCATATAAGTGGCAGTACTGCTGAAGTTGAATAGTGTTACCAGGTTCTGTGTGGTAGGCTGGACTGGTTAGTGACACTGCCTAGTGTTATGTTCTGTCCCATTAGTAGTTTGCTGGAAAGCTGTGGTAATTATGCTTATGTGACGTGACATCATACACATCGTGCTCTTGCGGAATTACGATTGTTTTGTGTCGTCAAAATGGATGCTCCCTTTAGTAATGAAATTTGTTCTGTTAGTAAGACAATCCTGTCCATGCATTCAACTTGCCAAAAGTAATGCACCATCCATTCTGCATGTTTATTCATAAAACCACTACGATCAATTAGATGAAAAGGTCAATAATATTGGTTTTCGGAAACCCCGCAGCATTAGTTATTGATACTTACAAATGGTAGACACAGCTCTCTGATACAGTGATGTCGGTGGTTGCTATACTTTCAATTAACCATCTGAATATGAATCATTCCTCTGTTTGTGTATACATAAACCTGAATGCAGTCATTTATCTTACCAGGATGTTTATCATATTTTTACTCTTAAATTTATGAGAGCAAAGAATGGGCGCGCTAACTTTTCACATGTAATCTAGGGACCAGCCTTAGTTTCTCTTCAATTTTCTACAGTACTATGATCTTGGTACGCTTTTTTACTAGTTTAATGGTACTTGTTGGCTCTTGCCATCAGCAAATGTGCGTAGATGCTGTAGGATCAAGGTGGTGATCAAGTCATGTGCAAACAGGGCGCAATTCGATGTATCTTAACACAGTAACGCGATCATTAAACATATAGCACGATCTTCTTTCACATGCTTTTGTCAGGTAGCTCATTGTATATGTTAAATATTTGTGGAACTGTGTCATTAAAATACTCAGTGATTTGTCTATGTAGTTGATCTGGCAACTTAATTTTGTCTTTTTGTTACCCGTGAGCAGCCTGGAGATTGTTCTTGTCTATAAATTCTTGCACTTATCAGATAATATCTTAGTCGAGAGACTTTATGCTTCATGATATTTACAGATCTTCCACTTTGCTGAGCAATCTTCTTCTGTATGGCAGGAAAGGGGTATCCAAGTTCTACAATGGCAAGTCCGGATCTTTCGCAAAGCCTCCAGTTGCTGTGATCCCATCTCCCCCACCGGTGAAGGGCCTTCCGAAGCCAGAAACCCCATCCCCCAGGAAGCGCAAAGGTCTTCTCCCGTTCAGTTTCAAGTGGGGCAAAGCACAGAGCAAAGAGGTGTACCCTGAAGATGATGTAGCGGACAGCCCCACGACTTGCAGGAGGATGACATTGTCTCCGGCCGCCACAAGCAGCTCAGGTAGCAACAGCGGCAGCGATGATGAAGCTCAGAAGCTGCCTTCCCGGCGCTCGCACAGGAAGCCTGGCAACGCCATGGGCGCCTATGCTTCCCCACCTGCTCCTCGTCCACCGGAGCTGCTGTTCCCAGCCCACACAAGATCTCAGTCGATGCTTGAGCTGCAGGACGTATCGGAGTCGACCGCCATGGTCTCCCCCAGGGACAAGCGCAGGAAGAACTAGCGAAGGCACCGGGCCACCTGGGCGTCGCTCTGTCAGTCCTCCTCCAGCCACTGGCGTCCATTTTAGACTGCGGAATCCAGTGGGCGACGAATGGTGCCCTGATGCTTGCGGTGCGCGGGCGATGATGCTTTTTGGCGAGGTCAAATGGACCCGAATGTTGATAGAGATCTGGAAGCGTTCTCTTTCCTTTTTTCTATAGCTGTTGCTGGACACATACAAATGAACATCTGAGAAACTGGTGCCGAGTAGCAGTCCTCAGCGGGCTCTCATGTATTGCTTGCTGTCTTGAGCTGTAAATGCTGGATTTGTGCTCTTGTGGACTGACTATTACTAATTCAATCATGTTGCCCTCACTCGCTGTTACCCTCTCCGTCCTTGAATCTATATGTGTGGCACTGTCGTTTTTCGTTTTCGTTGCTGGCCTCTGCTGCAAACAAACTTTGTTTGAGCTGGCGGAAATGCCGAAAAGAAGACGACATGAAGTTGAGAAGATGAAGCTGAATCAAGGGCAAAGGACTGGCTGAAATGGTTTCACAGGACTGGCTGGAACTGAATTTTCAGTTCAGGCTCATCAATTCCATTTGGCCCAGGCAGGCTCTACAGAAACCTCAGGTGCTTCCTATTTGGGCTAAACAGTGTGCTCCGCTAACGTCATTTTCAAAAGAAAATTCCTTGGTTGATCAACAACATTCCACTGCTCCTTGGTTGTCGCTGGCATTAGCTCGGTAAGAGCTTGATTTCTTCAGCATTGGCATGAACAGTTGGATCTGCTTTGAATAGTTTCTCAGATTTGGACATTGATATGCCCTGCATTTCTAGTGTTGGTACCCAGAATTGTGTTTATAAGTGGTGGTACATTTTAGCTTTATGGAAGTTATTTGGCCTTCAGAAACCAGGTTGTGCGTAAACTGTCGGCAGATCATGGAAGCTTGTTATTTGCAGCTTGCCATTAGTTGCAGTTGAACGATGAGTTTATACAGAAATAAAGTTGTTTGTCCGAACGGTATTTGCTTCTCAGGGAGGATGCTGGTTGGTGTCAAATGGATCTGATAATTTTGGAAGTTTAGTGGTACCTGTGTGCAGTTAGGTAGAAGTACCCTTCATTAGGTAATAATTCCTTTTGGGAAATATTGTGGCATATTGTGTATGTCTAGTATTGGATTTATATGTTCTCTTTTCATATCAAATCACATCAAAAGTAACTTAATAAGTGCATATTATCTTTGGTATATCGATCCTTTTTAAGTTAAACGTACAAAACCATGTTCACAACAAGCAATACTCATATTTACACCAGGATCATTCATTTGTTTTCACTTAGCATCCAGCTCAAGAGGGGTCAGTTAAATTGTTGATCGTCTGCGTTACTTGCTTTAACTACTTCAAGACCAACGCAGAAGGCCAAACTTTTGTGGCACTTATGTAATTCTCATTTCTATAGATAAATATATTCTGCAATGGAACTTCTAAAGATTAAAAAAAAAGTCCAGCTAGTTCTTAATCTAGACATAAACCTACAAGAGAAATCATGCAACTACTCCACGACGCATTCCTTGGGGAGCCCCGACCACCTGTACCGCTGGACGTCCTTGCAGTAGTCGTAGATCATGTGGGCGTCGCGCGCCCGCCGCAGCGCCGCCGCGTCGAGGCCCCGGTCGAACCACGTCGACCCCGGCGGCTCGTCGCCGCACCACGCCACCCCCGGCGGCGGCCGGCACCAGGACACGCGGAGGTTGCGGTAGTGGGCGAAGAATGGCGCCTCCGACCAGTCTGTCTTGACGCGGCCCCCCTGCGTCGCCCAGTCGTCGGCGTTCCAGAGGCTCCCGTGCAGCCGCATCTTCTGCCACGTCGGGAACGGCACCCCGTGCTCCTCCTTGTTCCTGAAGCTCCGGATCGGCACGCCGTCCACCAGGATCGTGATGCGCTTGGGGTTCCAGTCGATGGAGTAGGTGTGGAAGCCGGCGGCGGGGTCGAACCAGAGGCGGAACTGCTCCTCGCGGTTGCCCACGCCGTTGGCGAAGATGTTGGTGTGGAGCGTGTAGGGCTCGCCGGTGACGTTGCCCAGGAACTCCAGGTCCACCTCGTCGTGGTAATCCCACGGCACGTCCTCCGGCATCAGCTGCACGCGCCGATCACATTCTTAATATTTCGCCGCCAATGGATAAACGCGGGGCACGGTGACCGCGCCCTGACATGGCGTATTGGCGTGGCGGCGGACGGAGATCGATCGACGGACTTACGTATAGCGTGGTGACCGTGCCGGCGGAGTTGTCGGGGACGAGCATGAGGTCGACGTCGAAGCGGGCGTAGAGGTACGCCTCCTTGGAGTGGAACCCCGAGCCGTGGGTCTGGTCGAGGCAGAGCGCGAGGATCTCGTCGTCGCCGGCGTCGTCCATGTAGAAGAAGCTGTGGTCGTCGCCCCACACGATCTCGATGTCGTCGTACATGTACGCCATGGCCATCTGATCCACGACCACCACCACCAACATGGCCACCAACACCATGGAATGCCAACAAGAAGAAGACGGCAACGACGACGCCATAGCTGGCTAACTAATTGACACGATCTCTCCCTTCCTTCCTTCTTCTTCTACCTCCTCCCGTGCCCTCCATACGATCAAGATTTGAGTTTATAACGCGCATGCGGAAGATGTAGAGATGATGAAACGGGGAAGGGGTCGATTAATTGGAGGAACGTGCCATGTTCTTGAGAATGTTTCTGCCAGGGGCATGGCATGTTAGGATCCATGGAATGTTAGGTTGGCTCGCTCAATTTGCAATATTTGGGGCTTGTTATTGGATGATAACACGGCCTCGTGCATACTTACCAGGGAGCTTCATTATTTCCATGGCCTCCCGCTGGCCTCGCTACCTACCTAACCTACCTTCATGCCACCTGCGTAACCTACCTTCCAATGCGCCATGCTGCCCATGCACAGATGCACGAGCGGGGGGGTTGCCTGGTCAACTAAAAATGCGCTCTTATTTTTCTTTCCATCGCCCAGCACGACGCAACGTTCAGTCAAAATCAAACGGCAGTGTAGCAGTGTTGACCCGACCAAGCCCGATCGAACGGCAAGCAATGGCGCGAAATCGAGGGACGCTCGGGAGGGAGGGTCGCCCAGCCACCTTATAGGTTAGAATACGGTGTGCCACTCGATCGCGCTAGGCAGGCTGACTGTGTCGTCGCATCACCAGACAGAGGGAGGTGCTGCAGAAGACATTGTCATTGACATCAACATCGAGCAGGGGGGCGGATCGGCCGGCTCCAGCGCCAGCGCCTCTCTCAGACAGTACCATGCTCATCCTCCATGAAGATGACAAGGACGGCCAGCTGCTGGACAAGCAAAAGAAGTGGATAAAAGATATGCATGGGTGACTTATGTTGTCGGCGTCGACGCTGGCGTACCAACCAGTGATGACTCTCCCGGGCGGATTCTGGCAGGATGACAATGACTCGCCACATGGGCACGACACAGGCAGGGCCGGCCCTAACATTACGAAGGTACTAGTGCGATTGAGGCACAATGAACGTTAACAGAGTAACATATATACTATTAACAATATATATCGTATATCATAAAAAATACAAAGGCATAAACATAAAATAATAATAATTTTAGTTGGCAAATAAAGTCTCAATACATCGTCGGTATGTAATTATATGATGCAAATAATGATTATAATGTACTCAACTATAACTATTGAATACATACAATGTGGTGAAGTGCGCGGGGGGGGGGGGGGGGGCAATATGCCCCCATTCATGTTGGTTTTTTGTTCTGTAAATCATTTTTTAAATTTAAGATGGGCCCTAGGCCGCCGCACTTTTTGCCATGGCCTAGGCCGGTCTTGGACGCAAGAGACCTGGTGATGGGCTACAAGTACCCGGATAGTTATGCCTTCCTCACCTCATTATTCATCATGGGGCTGGTATGCAGCGAAAGGTTTTATGGGACACATGCCAAGATGACAGCGCTGATACTAACCACCCTCGTCGACTTCGCCTGTCTTGTTTGCACCTTCATTTACGGCAGCAACGCGCATTACCCAAGCAACGCTTTCTTAAACCTCCTTGGCCCAGTCATCATCTACGTCTTTGTCTTCCTTACAGTCTACATAGGAATGTATGTACATCTATATATGCATCAATTAATTTAACTTTGAACATGTTAGTTTCTATATGATATGTAAGCAGGGGGATGGGTTTTTTATTGTTAGAATTATTGAAGTTTCTAGTATGTGCTTTCAAAAAGAATCTTTACTGCGACTTTCTAAATTTGAAACTTTTGAAATTTCATGCTTTCACGTTTTAACTTTCAAAAATTAACTTTTAGAATTTCAAACTTTCAACTTTTTGAAAGAAAATCTGAACTTTCAAGCTTTCAAGATCCACAAAAGGAAAGAACAAAAAAAATGAGATGAAAAAGGAAAAGAATGCCGTTGGTAGGGCCCCTCCGCACTGCGTGCAGTGCCTCCCTGCGCAAAAATGTGATGCCCCCCGCTTGGTGGGCTCTCCGCATTGCCAACGCTCGCGCGGAGGATGTTCGATCGAGGCTGCAACTCGAGGAGAGGGAGGGAATTTGCCTTTTCAATTCATATATTGCACTAGATAGACTGTGATAGAGGGTAAATTGGATGTGCATGGAGTCATTCCCTTTGAAACCCGTTGTGCTACATCTATTATTAAAAATAAATACATCACACATATGATGAATTAGGCCCGCAAAAGATCTACTCCCTCTGTAAAGAAATATAAGAGCGTTTAGAACATTACTTTACTATTCTAAACACTCTTATATTTCTTTACAAAGGGAGTATTAACCACTACTTCGAATGTTGCGGGTGCTTTGCCTATCGGCGCCCTAGCTGCGGGCCATCCTAGTTATGGGCACTACCCAAGATGATTTTATGGTGGCTTCCTTCGGGGTATTTCCAAGTCAATTTTCTCATTTTCCTTTATTTTATTCTTTTCTAAAAATATAAATATTTTTTTTGAAAATAGCGAACATAATTTTAAGGAATGTGTGAACACTTTTAGAAATCGCATGAACATTTTTTTAAAGTCACATTAATCCTTTTTAAAAAAATGTGAACACATGTTGAAATTATATGAAGATTTTTAAAAATGTGCGGTTATTTTTAAGATTACACGAACATTAAAAAAGGCATGAAAAAAAATGTTCAGGTATTTTTTAAATCTCCAAGCCTTTAACCTAAGTTCGGGTGCTTTTTTTAAGCTGGTGTGATTTAAAAAATGGTCATGTGTTTTTTTAAAATCATATATTTTTTATAAAAAAACATGTGTTTTTTAAAAAGGATTATGCAAATTATGTAAACTTAATAGGAACTAAAAAAAGGAAAAACAAAGCAAAACGTGATAAGAAAATACAAACAAATAAGTTAGACACAATGAGGATTAGATATGGATTACTACCTCTACCAATTGTAATCCGTGTCAAATTTTGACCATAAATTTAACTTATGAAATGTTTATGCATTTCACAAAAAATTATATCATTAAAAACTATGTTCAAATACGAATACAACAATATAACTTTTGTTGACATGCACTAACATTTTATTAGTTAAATCTTTGATCAAAATTTGGCACAAATTATAATGAGGACTGATAAACCAAGACGAAGGTAGTACCACATAAGGGTTCCGAGGAATCACTCACATGAGCATGTCAGCCTGCCCCATTTCGAGGCTACGGCCGGTTTGCATTTGAGTTTTCTACCATATCGTTCTGAAAGTGCATTTAATGCCCCCTTAGAGATTTTGGAGTATTGAAAACAAATAGCTTAAGGAACTAATGTGTTTGTAAGTGTACACATGAGATATAGTCTCTGAAAGAAATGTATTTCTCAAGTGAGGAACTATATAGGAGTATAGATATAGATATTGAAACCCACGTGGAATGCGAGAAACCCACTCCGCCACACACTTCCGTTCAGGAGCAGGACGCCGGCCAAACTCCTCCTTCCACCATTTTGTCCACTCTTTCGGCGGCATCCGACGAGCAGGAAGAGCAGTTCTCCGGCATAAAAGCCGTTTGGGTGGCCCGCTGAGCCCGGTAGTTACGAGCGAGGCTGCTCGCTGCTCCACCTACCTCGCCTAGCCCGTCGAAGGCAGTTGCCGCACTAAACCAGTGCGTGGTTCCGCAGCTGGCCGCTCCAATACAGCTCGAGGAAGAGTGCCGACTTGCTCCACGCCGACTTGTCGGGGAGCACGGCGGCACGGGTATCGTCGCTGCACTCGACGTCACCGCGTCATACAGCGCCTCCCGTGTCTGCGACTGCGCCATCCGCCGTTGACGCGCGCGTAGCTGCGCCATGCAGGCAGAGAAAGAAGCCGTCACGGATGTCGACGAGGTGACGCGGCTACGCGGATGTTGACGAGGTATGGCCAACACGTCCCCGCCCGTCACCATCATCAAGGAGAAGTAGAACACGGGAAACCGCCACCGATTGTATCCCATGAAGGCCACCGCCGAGGCGACGCCGACGAATACAGCCGATGTCTTGCATGATTCTTCTTCAGCCGGTTGCTCGAGGAGAACAAAGAGATCAGGCGGCGACCATTTAGATTAGGTATATTAATTCTACCAGGCTGGTTGTAATGGGAGTATCATAAGTAGTAGTATCATGCATGCCAACTAGTTGGCAAATTTGATGAGGTGGCCTAGAATTAAATGAAGAAAGAAAGGGTTGAGTATCATATTATGATACCGTATGGAATTAAGTTACTTCCACTGTGATTAGTCTTAGGCTGGTTGTAATGGGGAGTATCATATACTAGTATCATGCATGTGATACTAGTGTATGATACTACATCCGCAATGCATGATATCATATGTTGCTATCATATAAGACTACATTTATTGCCATGCGTGAGACAAAGTAGCACACCATTTTATATGATACGGTATCATGATAAGATACTCAAGCCTCTCTTTCCTCATTTATTACTATGACACCTCATTAAAATTGCTTAGTTGGTATGTATGATACTACCTATGATACTCCCATTACGAGGCCTTGTTCGGTTCAACCTCCCCCCAAGGGGTTTGGAGAGGAATGGAGGGGAATTTGGCCTGTACATGATTTAATTCCCCACAATCTCTGTTAATCCCCGTTAAAACCCCTTGAACTGCACATGTCATTGTTATCACATAGTCATAATGCAATTGTTATGCATTTTAATGTAAGCCCCCGTTAATCTAGTGCCAGTGTTCATTTGATGTGATGGCACTTCTTAGTTAATGGCACTTTTTCATATTGTCACTGTAATGACATTGATAACATATGAGATGCTGGCTGCTGTTAACCATATGCCGCTGCAAAAAAATGTCATTGCTTAAATAACCCTGTTACATATTTGTGCAAACAGGGTTGTCTATCTCCATATGGTGTCTATTTGTGCAAACAGAAGCACAAACCTCAATTTTAGTGGAACCTGCTGTCAGCTGACCTCACAGTGCTCCAGGTATTCCTACATTCTTAACTACTCAATTTTAGTAGGTAGAATGACCAACGCAAGATGAAATAAGCTTATTGGTACGTTGGCTGATGAGGAGCCATAATTAAGCTGGAGGCGTCTCTTATTTTCTTTCGAATGGGCAATAAGCTGGAGAGCTGGAGAGTGTCTCTAATGGGCTGCCTCTAGTGTTAAGGCCCTCTAGTACGAAACACGGGCAACCGACTGGGCCGATACAAAAGCCTATCCATCTTAAAGCTCATTTTTTTTGTTTTTTTGCGAGGAGAAGGCCATATTTCTTGAAGAGGGGCGGTCCTAGAAAAAACCCTCCTTCCTCCTCGCTTCCACTTATACTGCAGCTCGCTGGACTCTCCCGCTTCCGTCGCCCCCCAATTCCCCCCGCTCCCCATCTTCCTCACTCGTACAGAAAACCCCCGCTCACCTTCTTCGCACTCGTACAGAAAATGCCTGCTCCTCTTCTTCCACTCCTACAGAAAACGCCAGCCCTTCTTCTTCCCCACTCGCACTGCCACTAGGCTCGTCTCTGGCTACTCTGCTCAAACCCGTGAGCTCGGCGCGACGCCCGCAAGGAAAATGGAGTTGGTTGGCCCCAGCGCCAAGAAGATGAGGCTCCCGCCAGCGGCGACGCTAGTTGTAGATCCCGCACCCGACAACACGGGGAGAAGCGGCGAGCCCGCCCCCCACCCAGATCCGAGGAACATGTAGAATCTCCGATGGACCGCACCAGTGATCTCCCGGATGACATTCATGGGGAGATCATCTCACTTCTCCCCACCAAGGATTGCTGCCGCACACAAGTCCTCTCAACTCGGTGGCGCCCTCTATGGCGCACCGCGCCCCTCAATCTCGATTGTCGTCAGATATCTGTTCTTCCTGAATTTGATCTCCTTAGAGCCATCGTCTCCTCTCACCAGCAGGGCCCCGTTCAACGCCTCTACATCTCGACATGCTACCTTCTATCCATACCCTGCACGGTGGAGGCTTGGCTGACATCCCTGAATTTGAGAAACTCCAGCAATTTGAGTTCTACCATTACCACGAAATTTTCATACCACGAACCGAACACCAAGAATTTGTGCCCACACCACCGTTGTCCATTGATACGTCTCCGTCGTATCTACTTTTCCAAACACTTTTGCCCTTGTTTTGGACTCTATCTTGTATGATTTGAATGGAACTAACCCGGACTGACGCTGTTTTCAGCAGAATTACCACGGTGTTGTTTTATGTGCAGAAAACAAATATTCTCGGAATGACCTGGAACTCCACGGGAGGTCTTAGAAAAAACAATAAAAAAATCCTCACCAAATATGAAGACCAGGGGGCCCACACCCTTTCCACGAGGGTGGAGGGCGCGCCCCCCTAGGGCGCGCCCCCTACCTCGTGGGCCCCCTGTTGACCCTCCGACGCCAACTCCAACTCTATATATTTGCTTTCGGAGAAAAAAAATCAGAGAGAAGAAATCATCGCGTTTTATGATACGGAGCCGATGCCAAGCCCTAAAACCTCTCGGGAGGGCTGATCTGGAGTCCGTTCGGGGCTCCGGAGAGGGGGATTCATCGCCATCGTCATCATCAACCATCCTCCATCACCAATTTCATGATGCTCACCGCTGTGCGTGAGTAATTCCATCGTAGGCTTGCTGGACGGTGATGGGTTGGATGAGATTCACCATGTAATCGAGTTAGTTTTGTTAGGGTTTGATCCCTAGTATCCACTATGTTCTGAGATTGATGTTGCTATGACTTTGCTATGCTTAATGCTTGTCACTAGGGCCCGAGTGCCATGATTTCAGATCTGAACCTATTATGTTTTCATGAATATATGTGAGTTCTAGATCCTATCTTGCAAGTCTATAGTCACCTACTATGTGTTACGATCCGGCAACCTCGAAGTGACAATAATCGGGACCACTCCCGGTGATGACCATAGTTTGAGGAGTTCATGTATTCACTATGTGCTAATGCTTTGTTCCGGTTCTCTATTAAAAGGAGGCCTTAATATCCCTTAGTTTCCAATAGGACCCCGCTGCCACGGGAGGGTAGGACAAAAGATGTCATGCAAGTTCTTTTCCATAAGCACGTATGACTATATATGGAATACATGCCTACATTACATTGATGAATCGGAGCTAGTTCTGTGTCACCCTATGTTATGACTGTTACATGATGAACCGCATCCGGCATAATTATCCATCACTGATCCGGTGCCTACAAGTTTTCCATATACTGGTTTACGCTTATTTATTTTTCCGCTGCTACTGTTACAATCACTACAAAATACCAAAAACATTACTTTTGTTGTCTTTACTTTTGTTGCCGTTACCACCACTATCATATTACTTTGCTACTAAACACTTTGCTGCAGATACTAAGTTTCCAGGTGTGGTTGAATTGACAACTCAGCTGCTAATACTTGAGAATATTCTTTGGCTCCCCTTGTGTCGAATCAATAAATTTGGGTTAAATACTCTACCCTCGAAAACTGTTGCGATCCCCTATACTTGTGGGTTATCAAGACCTTTTTCTGGCGCCGTTGCCGGGGAGCATAGCTCTATTCTTTGAGTCACTTGGGATTTATATCTGCTGGACACTATGAAGAACTTGGGAGATCCAAAAACCAAGATCTATCCCTCAACTACGAGGGGAGGTAAGGAACTGCCATCTAGCTCTGCACTTGATTCACCTTCTGTTATGAGTAAGTTAGCGACACCTACACCTGCTTCTGCTATTCGTTCTGATATGTCACATGTTATTGATGATGCCACTTCTACTATGCATGATACTTATGATGAAACTGCTTCTATGCCTGATACTACTGTGCCCCTTAGTGAATTTCTTGAAGAACAAATTGCTAGGGCTAGAGAAAGAGAAATTGATGAAACTGAATACGATGATGATAGTGATGATGAAAATATGCCCGTTATTCCTGAAGGTTATCTTTTTGATAAAGATGCTTCTTTAGCTATTTTAGCTTGCAGAGATAGATATGAGCTTAAAAGGTTATTAATTAAATGGAACAAAGAATCACTTAGAGATAAAATGAAACCTGATCCTGCTTTTGCTACTTCACCTATCTGTGTTCCTGATAAGGATTATGAATTCTCTATTGATCCAGATATAATTACTTTGGTTGAACCTATCCATTTTATGGCTATGAATCTAAAACTATTGTGGCACATCTTACTAAGTTAAATGATATAGCTGCCCTGTTCACTAATAATGAGAGATCACGTTACCTCTATTTACTCAAAATATTTTCGTTCTCATTAAAGGGTGATGCTAAGATATGGTTTAATTCTCTTGATCCTGGTTGTGTGCATAGTCCCCAGGATATGATTTATTACTTCTCTGCTAAATATTTCACTGCTCATAAGAAACAAGCTGCTTTGAGGGAAATATACAATTTCGTGCAAATTAAAGAAGAGAGTCTCCCACAAGCTTGTGGGAGGCTTCTCAAGTTACTTAATGCTTTGCCTGATCATCCTCTTAAGAAACCTGAAATACTTGATATCTTTTATAATGGACTAACCGATGCTTCCAGAGATTACCTGGATAGTTGTGCTGGTTCTCTTTTCAGGGAAAGAACACCGGATGAAGCTGAAATTCTATTGAATAATATGTTGACAAATGAAAATAATTGGGCACCTCCTGAGCTAGCTCCCGCTCCAATTAATGATCCTATTCCTAAACCAACTCCGAAGAAGAGAGGTGTTCTATTTCTCAGTCCCGAAGATATGCAAGAGGCAAAGAAATCTATGAAAGAAAAAGGTATTAAAGCTAAAGACGTTAAGAATTTACCTCCTATTGAAGAAATGCATGGTCTTAATTCACCACCTATTGAAGAAACATATGATCTCAATTATTTATTTACTGAAGAACCTCCTGATCTTGATATCCCGACACAGGTAGTAAAGGTAAATTCTCTCTATAGATATGATAAAGCTGAAGTTCCTCTTACTAAAATTGCTAGTCAGTGCTTGGATGAGTTTGATAACTTTATGTTTAAGCAAGATGACTTCAATGCTTATTTTGGTAGACAATTAAAAGAAAATGCTTATATGATTAGACGCTTGGGTGATTATATGGCTAATATTAGAGGTGAACTTAAACTTGTTAGCAAACATGCTTCTATGGTTACCACTCAAGTAGAACAAGTACTTAAAGCTCAAAAAGAATTGCTCCATGAAATGAATAGTAAGAAAACTGATTATGCTGTTAGAGTGGCTACTAGAACTGGTAGAATGACTCAGGAACCTTTGTATCCTGGCCACCCTAAGAGAATCGAGTAAGATTCTCAAAGAAATAATATTGATGTTCCTAGTTCTTCTAAAAAGAAGAAAAAGAAAAATGATAGAACTGTGCAAACTTCTAGTGAACCTATTGCTGAGCCACCTGATAATCCAAATGATATCTCTATGTCTGATGCTGAAACACAATCTGGTAATGAACATGAACCTAATGAAAATGTTAATGATGATGTTCATATTAATGCTCAACCTAGTAATGATAATGATGTAGAAATTGAACCTGCTATTGATCTTGATAACCCACAATCAAAGAATCAACGTTATGATAAAAGAGACTTTGTTGCTAGGAAACATGGGAAAGAAAGAGAACCTTGGGTTCAGAAACCCATGCCTTTTCCTCCGAAACCATCCAAGAAGAAGGATGATGAGGATTTTGAGCGCTTTGCTGAAATGATTAGGCCTATCTTTTTACGTATGCGATTGACTGATGTGCTCAAAACAAATCCTTATGCTAAATATATGAAGGATATCATTACTAATAAAAGAAAGATACCGGAAGCTGAAATTTCCACCATGCTTGCTAATTATACTTTTAAGGGTGGAATATCAAAGAAACTTGGAGATCACGGAGTACCTACTATACCTTGCTCCATTAAAAGAAATTATATTAAAACTGCTTTATGTGATCTTGGAGCCGGTGTTAGTGTTATGCCTCTCTCTTTATATCGTAGACTTGACTTGAATAAGTTGACACCTACTGAAATATCTTTGCAAATGGCTGATAAATCAACTGCTATACCTGTCGGTATTTGTGAGGACGTGCCTGTTGTGGTTGCAAACGTTACTATTTTAACGAACTTTGTTATTCTTGATATTCCCGAGGATGATAGTATGTCTATTATTCTTGGAAGACTTTTTCTTAATACTGCAGGGGCTGTTATTGATTGCAACAAAGGCAATGTCACTTTTCATGTTAATGGTAATGAGCATACGGTACACTTTCCGAGGAAACAACCTCAAGTTCATAGTATCAACTCCATTGGAAAAATTCCATCGATTATAATTGGAGGTTTTGAATTTCCTCTTCCTACGGTCAAAAAGAAATATGATATACTTATTATAGGGGATGTGCATATCCCCGTGGAGGTAACTTAGTGTTATTCAAAATTTCTCCAGGTTTCATGATTATCAGAATGAGTTTGTTAACAAGACCTGATCAACCTTGTTAGTGGATTCTTTTTGATGAGCATGAGATGGATGAAACTAGAAGCACAAACTTCTGTACCCTCTTTATATTTTCTGTAATTTAGTAGAAATAAAGTAAAAATAGTATTTCTCTGTCTGTTTCCTGGCTTATCCGTGTAATAAAAAAATATCCCGAAAATAAAAGTCCTCAGAATGCCATGCCAATTTAATATGATTTTTTTGGGAATATTTGAGGATTTACTGTGCAAAAATTACCACGGGAGGAGCTGCCACCTGGCCACAAGGGTGGTGGGCGCGTCCCCATAGGGCGCGCCCCCTGCCTCATGGGCCCACGGTGGCCCTCCTCCACTTATCCCAGCACCCATCTTCTTCCTCTGTCTCACACAAACCCGAAAAACCAACTCAAGCGCGAGTTCCAACCACTTTTGCTGTGATTTTTGATCTCCTTGCTCAAAGCACTTCTCGCAAAATTGCTTGGGGAGATTGTTCCTTGGTATGTGACTCCTCCATTGGTCCAATTAGTTTTTGTTCTAGTGCTTTATTCTTTGCAAATTTGTGCTGTATAGGTGACCATGTTCTTGAGCTTGCATGTCAAATTTATATGGTTCCAAGTAGTTCTAATGCTTGATATAGGCTCTAGGCACTTGTAGGAATAGTTAGTATCAATATTATTGAAGTTGGTTCACCTTTGTTTGAAGTTACTAAATATTTTAGAATTTTTTCAGAGAAAAACAATATGTTTAGGAAGATGTTCCAAGGTGGTCCCTCTAAGAAGCAAGGACCCAGGATTGCTATGCGCGATGCTGACGAGGATCCACCAAGAGACGCTCCGGTACGGCCTTGCGAGTGGCCGTCAGAAAATTTTATGGACCGTGCGGGACTTAAAGAAGAATTCAAAGCATATTTGCACAATGCCGGTCTTGAGGAATTTGAGGCCAACAAATGCCCCCAGTATCATGATCTCACAAGTTCATTTGTGAGGAGGTTTGAGTATTCATCTTCGCGTAATTCTCCTTCAGTCATGTTTGATCTTTATGATAAATCTTATAGAATGGACTTAGAGGATTTCACTCTTGCGTGCAAACTTCCATCATGGGGCAGTATTAGGGATCCCCCTAAATCTGAATTTAGAAACTTTCTTGCTAGTATAACTGTGGGGGAATCCAGAGACATAACGCAGGCTATCATAGGGAGCATTCACTTTCCTGCTATACATTATTTTGCTCTCTTTACTGGTAGATGCATAAATGCTAAGGATGAAGCATGTCACTTGTGTGTCCCTGATCTTAGTATTCTTAGGAGTGCTGTGTTAGGAGACCAATCTTATCATATGGGAGCCATTGTAGCTCGTAGGTTGCATCATAATAGACATAATGGAGATTTCTTTGGAGGAATTTACGCAACCCGCTTAGCTCATTTTCTCGAAATAGACATTCGTGAGGGTGATATGGAGTTGCCTCCTGCATATTTAGATTATAACTCTATGGCTTCGCACCAGTTTGTCGAGAGGCCTGAATCGCCTCTCTTATATCGCTTAATTTTTGATAAACGACGTGTTTTCCGTATTACTCTCCCTGCTCCTGCCTTCTTTGATTCACAGACAAAAGGAAGATATGTTATTACCAGAGAGGAGACAGAAGAGTACGAGAGGATAGCGGAGGCAGCTCGACTCCACGCTGCAGCTCAGCAGGCGATAACCGCTGCATAACAGTATGATCCCAACTATTCCTCCTCATCACAGTACGACCCCAACAACTATTATTATGGATATCCGCCAGGCCAGCCGTGGCCATAGACCAACTTAGGCCAAAAGCCTAAGCTTGGGGGAGTACGTATTTCTCACCGACATTACATTTATGTTCACACACACTCATTGCTAGATGTCGGTGCTCATACTTTTTCACTGTAATATCCATGCTAGTTTATTTTCTTTTTTCTGTTTTCTTCTTGTGTGTTTGTTAAACCTTAAGAAAAACAAAAAAAGTTAGTAGTAGTTTATTTATCTGCTGTAGTAGTAATAATTAAAAAGAAAACCCAAAAATATTTCCCGTTCTTCTTTTGCTTGTTGGGAGCTTTCCCGTGTAAATAGTTTTCTTTTCTTTTCTTTTCTTTGGGGGTCAGTAGGAGAAGACCATAATTAAATTGTTGAAGTGACTCTTATATGCATTATTGTTGATTTAACCAAGAGCCATATTGCCTTGTCTTCCCCTGTTTATTGAATGCTCGCAGATTCCAGCTTAGTCCAATGCACGTGCACTCTTATTATTATTCACACCGTCCGGTCGTGCAAGTGAAAGGCAATTATGATGATATATGATGGACTAACTGAGATGAGAAAAGCTGGTATGAACTCGACCTCTTTTGTTTTTGTAAATATGATGAGTCCCGCGTTCTTGATTCAGCTTATTATGAATAAACATGTTTGTAATGACAATTAGAGATCATAGTTGCTTGTGCCATGCTTGATTAGCTATGAGTTATAATGATTTACCTTGTGTGCCAACATGCTATTAAGATGGTTATGATGTGGTATGATGGGGTGGTATCCTCCTTTGAATGATTTAAGTGACTTGACTTGGCACATGTTCATGCATGTAGTTGAAACAAATCAACATAGCCTTCACGATATTTATGTTCATGGTGGATTATATCCTACTCATGCTTGCATCCAATGTTTATTAATTGTAATGCATGTACATGGTTGTTGTCGCTCTCTAGTTGGTCGCTTCCCAGTCTTTTGCTAGCCTTCACCTGTACTAAGCGGGAATACTGCTTGTGCATCCAATCCCTTAAACCCCAAAGTTATTCCAGATGAGTCCACTATACCTTCCTATATGCGGTATTTACCTGCCGTTCCAAGTAAATTTGTATGTGCCAAACTCTAAACCTTCAAATAAACATTCTGTTTTGTATGCTCGAATAGCTCATGTATCAACAAAGGCTGTCCTTATCTTCCGTGTTAGGCGGGTTATTCTCAAGAGGAGTGGACTCCGCTCCTCACTCACGAGAAAATGGCTGGTCACCGGGATGCCCAGTCCCATACTTTATGCAAACTAAATCAAAATTAATTGCAAACAAAACTCCCCCTGGGACCTGATGTATGTTGGAGGCACTCGTTGTTTCGAGCAAGCCATGGATTGATGCTTGTTGGTGGAGGGGGAGTATAAACTTTACCATTCTGTTTGGGAACCGCCTATAATGTCTTTAGCATGGAAGATATCGCCATCTCTTAGTTGTTACGTTGACAATGAAAGTATACCGCTCAAAATACATTTTATCTCTATTTCAAAACCGAGCTATGGCACCTCTACAAATCCCTGCTTCCCTCTCCGAAGGGCCTATCCATTTACTTTTATGCTGAGTCATCACCCTCTTATTAAAAAGCACTAGCTGGAGAGCACAGTCGTCATTTGCATTCATCACTATTAATCTATGTTAGGTATGACTATGATTGGATCTCTTTTACCATGAATTACAATGTCTAGTCAGTCCTTGATCTTTAAAGGTGCTTTGCATTTATATTTTGCGGTCTCAGAAAGGGCTAGCGAGATACCATCTTGTTATATCATATTATGATTGTTTTGAGAAAGTGTTGTCATCCGAGATTTATTATTATGACTTGCTAGTTGATTATGCTATTGATATGAGCAATTGTGAGACCTGAGGATTATTGCAAATGTGGTTAGTTATGATCTATGCTGAAAACTTGAATGCTGGCTTGACATAGTTACAACAACAAGAGCAAACAGAGTTTGTAAAAGTTTTTCTTTCTTTCTTTCAGTCTGTCAACTGAACTGCTTGAGGAAAAGCAAGGGTTTAAACTTGGGGGAGTTGATACGTCTCTGTCGTATCTACTTTTCCAAACACTTTTGCCCTTGTTTTGGACTATCTTGTATGATTTGAATGGAACTAACCCGGACTGACGCTGTTTTCAGCAGAATTACCATGGTGTTGTTTTATGTGCAGAAAACAAATATTCTCGGAATGACCTGAAACTCCACAGGAGGTCTTAGAAAAAACAATAAAAAATCCTCGCCAAATATGAAGACCAGGGGGCCCACACCCTTTCCACGAGGGCGGGAGGCGCGCCCCCCTACCTCGTGGGCCCCCTGTTGACCCTCCGACGCCAACTCCAACTCTATATATTTGCTTTCGGAGAGAAAAAAATCAGAGAGAAGAAATCATCGCGTTTTACGATACGGAGCCACCGCCAAGCCCTAAAACCTCTCGGGAGGGCTGATCTGGAGTTCGTTCGGGGCTCCGGAGAGGGGGATTCGTCGCCGTCGTCATCATCAACCATCCTCCATCACCAATTTCATGATGCTCACCGCCGTGCGTGAGTAATTCCATCGTAGGCTTGCTGGACGGTGATGGGTTGGATGAGATTCACCATGTAATCGAGTTAGTTTTGTTAGGGTTTGATCCCTAGTATCCACTATGTTCTGAGATTGATGTTGCTATGACTTTGCTATGCTTAATGCTTGTCACTAGGGCCCGAGTGCCATGATTTCAGATCTGAACCTATTATGTTTTCATGAATATATGTGAGTTCTAGATCCTATCTTGCAAGTCTATAGTCACCTACTATGTGCTATGATCCGGCAACCCCGAAGTGACAATAATCGGGACCACTCCCGGTGATGACCATAGTTTGAGGAGTTCATGTATTCACTATGTGCCAATGCTTTGTTCCGGTTCTCTATTAAAAGGAGGCCTTAATATCCCCTAGTTTCCAATAGGACCCCGCTGCCACGGGAGGGTAGGACAAAAGATGTCATGCAAGTTCTTTTTCATAAGCACGTATGACTATATACAGAATACATGCCTACATTATCCATCTCATGGTTTTCCTCCTCTCTCCACACCGCCACCTTCACCTGGTGTCATCTACCAGACGATCTGGTACAAATGCTTTGACTCCCACTGCTAAAAAACCTTTCACTTGTGGTGGTTTATCTGTCGGAGGCCTCACTGCACAACATCATTCACTCCAGTTGCCCTGCCCTGGAGCTCTTGCTGATTGTTTTGGGAGTAGAAATCCCTATCAGTTCTCTCCAAATAAAGTCGCCTCACCTTAAAAGCATTGGAATTTGTTTTGGAGGACAACAACTCATCATCGAAGACGCCCCTTGTAACGCCCTGAGACCGATGTGCCAGGTGTCCTCCGGGTATTCGCTGTTGTTGCCTTGTCATTGCTTGCGTGTCATGCATGTCATATCATGTCATCATGTGCATTTCATGTGCATTTCATTTGCATACATGTTCGTCTCATGCATCTGAGTATTTTCCCCGTTGTCCATTTTGCAATCCGGCGCTCCTATGTCACCCGGTGTCCCTTTCTACCTCTTTTCGTGTGCGGGTGTTAGACGTTTTCGGATTGGACCGAGACTTGTCATGTGGCCTTGGTTTACTACCGGTAGACCGCCTGTCAAGTTTCGTGCCATTTGGACTTCGTTTGATACTCCAACGGTTAACCGAGGGATCGAAAAGGCCTCGTGTGTGTTACAGCCCAACACACCTCCAAAGTGGCCCAAAAACCCACCTAAACCCCCTCCATCATCTCGGTCATTCGATCATGATCACGTGGCCGAAAACCGCACCTCATTTGGACTCTCCTAGCTCCCTCTACCTATAAATATGTAGCTCTCCCCGAAAAATCCCGCAGTCAAAACCCTAGCCCCGCTCCTCTCGCGCCGTCGGACATGTCCGTCCAGTCGCTGGACATGTCCACCCCGCCGCCACGTCGCTCCGGCCAATCCGGAGGCGACACGTCACCGCCGCCACCGCCCTCATCCAATCGGGGTGCGCCACCTTAGCCGGCCGCCTCCCTCTCCATCGCGCGGCCCGCGCGGGCCCGGTCGCCGCCGCCCGCAGGCGTGTGCCTGCACCCGCTGCCTCGCCTCTCGCCGGCGCGCTCCTCCGCCGCCGCGCCATTCCATGCTCCGCCGCCCAGCGCCACTTCGCCCCACCGCCCGAGCTGCTGCTCTCGCCGGCGCGCCGCTCGCCGACGCCGGGACCACCGCGCCTCGCTGCCTCGGTTGCCGTGCACGCCGCCGGCCGCCGGATCCGGCCATCTACACTGCCATCCTCCGCCTTGCCTCGACCGGCGCTGCCCCAAGCACCAACTCCGGCGAGCTCCCCGGCGTTCCTCGTTCCGCTTGCCGGCCGATCCGGATCCCAGATCTGAAAATCTCTCCTCGGGTTGACTTTTTCTCCCTGAATCCTAATTTTTATGCAATCTTCATCATGCCATAACTCTGCGTCCTTAGCTCTGATTCGTGCGTGTAGCATATCAAAATGTTCGTATCGATGAGTAAATCATTTCATCTCATTGCATCATTTTCATTTGATCTCATCTTGATGTCCGAAATGTCGTTGGAAGAGGGCTATGTGAGGAAAGTTGCGGATCTGTTTCAGCAAATGGCCTTTTGTCATTTTTGCCATGATTAATGTGTGCATGCTATGATCCTGAGCTCTACATGTGTTTTGTTATATGCCATGCCATCTTTACAGAGGTGCTTGCCATGTATTTTTGTGATCTTTGTGGTGAATAGCACAAGCATGCAAAGTAGCGTAATCGTTGATGCTGATTTCAGGGACTTAGAATTTCACTAAGTCCTTGTCCTGATTTTGTTGTTATGCCATATGTTCATGTTGTTTCCTAGTGATCCGTGCCTCTTTTGAGGATGATCAGTAAGAATGTTTTGTTAATATTGTGGTGCTCTATCCATCCATGTCTTTGTTTGCAATTATGGAGCACCCTAGCTTGAGTCAATCGAGCTCTACTTTTGCTATAAAATGTTCCTGGCAGATTGTTAACATGTTTAGCGATTTTGCCGAGGTTGTTGCTATTGATCCGTGCATGCTATGTTGATGTTCTTGCCATGTCTAGCTTCTATGCCATGTCTATTTGATGGATGTATGCTTAGTTTGTCATGCAATGTCTCGTAGTGAGTGCATCGAGCTCGTAAACATGCCTACTTGTTAAGCTGTTTTGCATGCTCCAGTTTTTAACTAAGTCTGGATCTGTTTGTGTTTTTGCTATGTTCACATGCTTGCAATTGTATTCTCTGATCCCTTTTGGCTCAAGGTCACTAAGGGACTTTTATTATATGCTTAGAGTAGCTTCATGCCATGCCATGCCTTGCTTTGCCATGATATGTTCCTGTAGCATGTAGTTTTCATGCTCTAAAGATTGATTCCTGCTGATAAATTCCTACTTGCTGTTAATTTCACTAAGTCTGTAATCAGTAATCTTTTGCACTTTTGCCATGCTTGTTTGAACCTGTTAATGGATGAATTAGCCGTAGCTCAGTGTTCATATTTTGTCAAGCATCGTGAGTGGATCCCTGCCATGTATTTTGTTGCCATGTTTGAGTGCTGTAGCATACTTATCTTGTTGCATTTAGTTGGTCACTCGCTGATTATTGCAGACCGGTGCCATATTTGTTTTGCTTGCCATTTCCAAACCGTGCATCCGATTCCGGTGATCTTTATATCGATTTCAACCGAAATCACCTCCCCTTTCCAGTGGCACTCTTGGATTTCCAAGTTGAGGCCAAGTTCAATCATTCCTTTCCAAATCATGCATATGCATCACATACCGCATCCCGTATATCATGCCATGTTCATGTGTTGGTTGTTTACTATGTTGTGTGCTTCTTTCCGGTGTTGCTTCTTCGGGTTGGTTCCGATTACGTCGCGTTTGTGAGGACCCGTTCGTCTATGTCCGCTTGTCTTCTTCATGGAATCGTTCTTCTTCCTTGCAGGATTTCAGGCAAGATGACCATACCCTCGAAATCACTTCTATCTTTGCTTGCTAGATGCTCGCTCTTTTGCTATGCCTATGCTGCGATACCTACCACTTGCTTATCATGCCTCCCATATTGTTAAGCCAAGCCTCTAACCCACCTTGTCCTAGCAAACCGTTGTTTGGCTATGTTACCGCTTTGCTCAGCCCCTCTTATAGCGTTGTTAGTTGCAGGTGAAGATTGGAGTTGTTCCTTGTTGGAACATGGATACTTTGTTGGGATATCATAATATCTCTTATTTAATTAATGCATCTATATACTTGGTAAAGGGTGGAAGGCTCAACATTATTCCTTGTGTTTTGTTCCACTCTTGCCGCTCTAGTTTCCGTCATATCGGTGTTATGTTCCCGGATTTTGCGTTCATTACACGGTTGGGTTATAATGGGAACCCCTTGATAGTTCGCCTTGAATAAAACTCCTCCAGCAAGGCCTAACCTTGGTTTTACCATTCGCCACCTAGCCTCTTTTTCCCTTGGGTTAGGCCAGCCCAAGGGTCATCTTTATTTTAACCCCCCCGGGCCAGTGCTTGTCGAAGTGTTGGTCCGAACTAAGTAGACTGCGGGGCCACCTCGGGGAAACTTGAGGGCTGGTTTTACTCGTAGGATGTCTCATCCGGTGTTGCCCTGAGAACGAGATATGTGCAGCTCTTATCAGGATGTCGGCGCATCGGGCAGTCTTGCTGGACTTGTTTTACAATTGTCGATGATGTCTTGTAACCGGGTTGCGGAGTCCGATCGGATTGTCTTGGGAGAAGGAATATCCTTCGTTGACCGTGAGAGCTTGTGATGAGCTAAGTTGGAACACTCATGCAGGGATTTGAACTTTCGAAAGCTGTGCTCGTGGTTATGGGCAGATGGGAATTTGTTAATGTCCGGTTGTAGAAGACTTGAACTTAACTTAATTAAAATGCACCAACCGCGTGTGTAACCGTGATGATCTCCTCTCGGCGGAATCCAGGAAGTGAACACAGTGTTGGAGTAATGTTTGATGTAGGTTGTTCTAGGATCACTTCTTGATCATAGTTGTTCGACCGTGCTTTTGCCTTCTCTTCTCGCTCTCCTTTGCGAACAGGTTAGCCACCATATATGCTAGTCGCTTGCTGCAGCTCCACATCATACATTTACCTTACCCATAAGCTTAAATAGTCTTGATGGCGAGGGTGTGAGATTGCTGAGTCCCCGTGACTCACAGATACTTCCAAAACCAGTTTGCAGGTGCCGATGAAACCATGCAGGTGACGCAACCAAGCTCAAGGAGGAGCTCGTTGAAGATCGTGTTCGTTATGTTGTTCTGTTTCCAGTTGATCAGTAGTGGAGCCCAGTCGGGACGATCGGGGATCTGTGTAGCATTTGGGGTAGTCCTCTTTTATTTGGGTTCCATAGTCGGACCTTGAGTGTATCTGGATGATGTATTGCTTTATTCATGTAATTGTGTGAAGTGGCGATTGTAAGCCAACTATGTATCTCTTTTCATTATGTATTACATGGGTTGTGTGAAGATTACCTCACTTGCGACATTGCTTTCAATGCGGTTATGCCTCTAAGTCGTGCTTCGACACGTGGGAGATATAGCCGCATCGAGGGCGTTACACCCCTTCACTTCAAGGTTGCTCCTTGATAATTGTTATAAACCTTCGCAAATAATTGTCGTCTCTGCGCCCAAACTGGAGACCTTGGGTGTAATTAGTGATCTGTTTAATGATCACAGGGAATTGGTGTTTGGATCCTCACTTTTTCAGGTACTGTATATTATCATCTACACATTTGTAATCATAAGCTGCATTTTTCATTTGTGCGCATAAGTTTTATATCATCTTGGAGTACATTTTTGGTACTAATATTATGTTATATGCTCAATGAAGAGTTCAGCCATGGGTAGCCTATCAATGCTGCTGGATTCCGTCAAGATCTTATATATTAGAATGTTGTTGATCTGAACATAATTATTGGCTTGCTACGATGCTTTCAATCTCTAGAGAATTTATATATAAAGGTGATGATGTCATGCACATTGAAAGCCCGTATATATTGTACTAGAATTAACCATTCAGCTGTCGCTCTTTCGACATACTCTTTTTTCAGACCTTAACTGTTTTCAACCTTCATGTCTACTTAGGCACTGCTAGCACATGGAGGAAACGTATAATCAATCGGTGGTGTAATAAGCACCAAGACTTTCTGAGTTCTCATGACATTCGTTTGAGGACAATAATGATGGAAGCATATGCATCCAACCAGGTAAACAGAAGCTTTGTCATATTCTTCCTGTTGAATGCGAGGTTACTATCGTCCATGAGGCTTAAGTTTTACAACAAGAGGTTTCTCACAGACGGACACATTGAAAAGCAAAAAAAGAAGTTTCAAGTGGACAAATGGGCTTCTAAACGTGCTCGGCTACTATTTACAACAAATTGTAGTCATCCTCCAATGATTTTTTTCCACAGGATGTTGATTTTATGGATCAGATCGATCTATTTGTTTGTGACTGCGAAAAAGAGTGGTTGGGTTAGATGTTGTAGCCATGTTCAATCTGGGGTTTGTCTGATTTTGATGAACAATTAATCCTTGGGCTTTTTGTACCGCTTGTAAGCTTGATACATGTTGTTTCCCTCGTACTCCCCTCCGCCTGCCACTACACTGCCACATCTTCCACGGCTCCTGTTCGTTCCCATCCGAGGCCTCGTCATCGTTCTCTATCTTGGTTCGCTCGTTGTGCCCGCCGTCGTCTGGCGTTGTCAACATGGTCAACAACCGAGAGGAATCAGGAGATGACTGTATGTGAAGGGGCTGACAGTAGGGACCCACTAGGGTCATTGCATTACGCAAGTAGGTGCCTCGTTATTACAAGCCAAAAAAATACTTCCTCCTAATTGTTTGACAACTAGGTCCCACGCCATTGTCAATGTAGTCAATAAACGAGAAAATTACACAACGAGCGAATAACACCAGGGACCCAACAACTCACCCAGTTGTTTTTTAGTTTTAGAGACGGAGCTCAACTGTGTGCTGTGAGGGTGCTGTGGCCCGTCTAGCCCATACTTACACTTTTATTTAAGCACATGACGAGGCCAGTTGATATCTTTTTTCTTTATAAAAATGGCTAGCCTAATTCTTTTTTTGGAGAATACCCAACCGAGGCCTACTTGCTTTTCTTAGCCCCGCTGGACTGCAAATATTTCAAGACGAGGAGGGATGTAAGTAGTAAGAAATTGGCTTCCCCAAAAAATAGGCTATAAGTTGTAAGAAATGGGCTGTAAATTTTTAAATCAAAGCCAATCGGCAATTACATCCAAATATCACTTTTTCTTGATTTCTCTACTCTTATAAAAAGCAGAGTTGGTGATGATGGTGTGCCTGCCATCCTGCAATATAGGCCGTCCGATCTATATCTAACGGATAGGAAGGAAACTATGACAATTTACCCGCACTCCTCTCCACATTTGTAGATACGACCTTCCCTCGTTCATCCTTTTCTCCCAAAAGATAAACTACTCATACAAATGCATCTTAATGTTCCGTGCAACGCACCTTGCTAGTCAACATTTTAAATTTCATCATCTTTTTGTGGAGAACTATTTTGAATTTTATATTGATATATTTTAAAAAAAATTATTTTTAACGTGACTCGAAATTTCACGATTAAAAGATTCAGACCCCACAGAAATATAGAAAATTTCGTTGATTTTTTTAGCAGTGCCCAAAATATGGTTTGTAATGCTAATAACAAGAATATGAGCTTCAAATAATCCTTAAGAATTAACAAATAAGCTGTAAATTATTGAAAATAATGGCTAATGGGCTGTATGCTGTTTTCCATAGATTTGGAGGCTGAATTCTGGACCTACTAGGTTGACGATGACGCTGTCCTAATAAAAATTTTGACGTGTACGCAATGATTTGTCAACTTAGTCAACACAGAGCAGTGACTGCTGGATGTCCATCCAACGGCTATCGTGCTTCTTTAATTTCTGATCTTCCTGCTCGAGCCGCCCAAACCAGCGCCGGCGGGACTGCCCGCTCCCTCCTCTAGTGGCTGATTGTACTGCCACCAGGCCATCCCTCTACCTACCCGCACATTCTGTTATTTTCCAGCGACGTCAGCCTCACCCCGCAGCTGACTAGTCAGCGCTCGTACTCCCCTCAGCGAGGACATCCGCTGTTGTGGCTTCGCCAGCTCCGGTTCATTCCCTTCCTTGGCCTCGCCCTCGTCCATCGCATTTGTGCTCTCGGCGCGGCGTGGTTAACATGGTCAACAAACAATAACCATGGAAAGAGCGATGTAAGTGGAGAGGCTGACATTAGGGACCCACACAAGCAAGTGCCTCCTTATTACGCGCAAAATAATGATTTCTCCACCTGACAGCTGGGACCCACCGAAAGGGCCTCTGTATTTCACGAAACAAACGTTCCTCCCGCTGATAGCTCAGACCCACCAGCTATATCCTCGCACGCAAGGAAGTGCCTCCTTATTACGCATAAAAAAATGAATACTCCCCACCTTAGTGGGAGGCTGACTTGTGGGCCTACTAAGTTGACGCGGATGGGGGGCTTTGTCAACTTAGTCAATATGAACGATTCTAGCTCCAGTGACCGTACGATGCCCATCCAACGGCCGTAGTGCTTCTTCAACCTCTGGTCTTCTTTCTCCAGCCGCCCAAACCAGCGCTGGTCGTGCCGCCTGCTCCTGCCTCCCATGGCCGGCTATGCTGCCGCGGAGGCCTCACCGCCCCTACTACTTCCATCGCTGTCCAGGTCATCCCTCTACTCACCCATACCCCCTGTTATTCTGCAGCGACGACAGCCTCACATCACAGTCGAACCAGTCAACCCTCGTACTCCTCTCCACGTGGGCATTCACTGCCGCGTCTTGCCCGGCTCCGCGTCATCCCCTTCCTAGGCCTCGCCGTCGTCCACCGCCTTGGTGCTCTTGGCGCGGCGTGGTCAATGTGGTCAAGAAACAGACTTCCATCGGAAGAGTACTGTACGTGGAGAGACTGACAGCTGGGTCCACGGCTGCAACAAGAAAGTGCCTCCTTATTACGCGCAAAATAATAATTCCTCCAGCTGACAACAGTGACCCACCGGACGGGCCACTGTATTTCGCAAAAAAAAGTTTCCCCATGACTACTGGACCCACCAGCTACATCTTCGCACGCAAGGAAGTGCCTCATTATCCTCCCTGACAGTCGGGACTCACCTAGTCGAAGCGTACATAGCATTGTTATTCTGGTCGCGAACGTGTACGTACATACTGGTTGATCGATTTGTCTGCAGGCTACAACAATGAACCGTGGCCGAGTAAGGAAGAACACATGTCGTAGTAGAGACGCAGACGTAGCATGTACACGTACGTACAACCAGGGTGCAAGAAAGTAAATACGGCCACGTACATACATACAGGCGGGGTCTCGAACGCCTACTCGCGCATATGTACGGTCAGGGCTCGTGTACATAAAGAGGCAGCGCCGGCGTCCTGTTCATCGGCAGCCAACTAGCTGGATCGGAACGGAGAAACTGCCCGTCGTGTTCATCGGGAGGCAACGGAATACGTCGTGTTCATCGGAAGCCAACCGGCTTGAACGGAATAGCCGAAACGAGGCCTTGTGTATCGCAGAACGGAAGGAAACGACCTTGTATTCGACCGCCTACGGTCGAACCAGGATCATGTTCACCGAGAGGGGTGTGGCGCACCGCAAAACGGAGGAAACAGACTTCTCTTTAACCTCCTACGGTCGAACGCGGTCCTGTTGATCGGGACGGGTGTGGTGTACCGCAAAACGGACTTCTCTTTGACCTCCTACGGTCGAAACGGGGGTCCTGTTCATCGGGAGGGTGTGGCGTACCACGAGCTACTGTTCATCCACGTCTACTGCCTCCACGGGCTACTGTTCATCCACCATCGACCTCCTCCAGCCTCCACCTGCGGCTGTTCATCCATGGCGTCTCCCTCCTGCCTCCACCAGCTATTGTTCATCCACGAGCTCCTGTTCATCAAGCCTCCACCGCTCCTCCACGGGCTACTGTTTAACCAACCCTCTCCACGGGGTCCTGTTTAACCACCCCTCCACGGGCTACTGTTCATCCACCCCTCCACCGACTATTGTTCAACCATCCCTCAACGGGGTCCTATTCATCCAGCCCTCCACGGGGTCCTGTTCATCCACCCTCAACCGGCTCGATCGAACGGGGTCCTGTTCATCCACCCCCAACTGGCTCAATCGATCGGGGTCCTACTCATCCAGCGGCAACAACCTCTACTACCACAGGGTCCTGTTCATCCAACCCCCACCGAGAACTGTTATCCAACCCCCCAACAATGCTCACTGTTCATCAAGAGGCAGCAGATTCGACTGGCTTCAGTTAGCAGTAGTAGCGAAGGAATCGCTCGATCAGGTTCATTTAATAGCCAGGATCGATCGATCACTCGGGTTCAGTAACGCGTAGCCTGCAGTGCAATCACTCGGGTTTAGTAGGCGAACGCCTCGCTCGGGTTCAGTTAGAACCCAACGCCTCGCACCCACGCGTGTACGTGTACGAGAGAAACGCGCATCGCTCGGCCCCGACCACCCACCATAACCGGGAACTCCCTGATATTTTCCTTGCCCTCGCTTCTACCACAGTTTTTTCCGTCATGGACGGCCCAAAGAATGTCATGCAGCTGCGTCTCTGGCCCGTCTAGGACGAAAAGCCCATTTTTGTCATGATTTTTTGTCATAGAGGTAGGATCCCACCACATCTATGATGATACCGAATTTTGTCACAATTATCATTATAAAAGTGTCATAAGCATGACAGAAAAAAATTTCGTTCGGCCCAAAATGTCACGGATGTGTCTTTTTTTGTGTAGTGTTATCTACCCCCTTGCATTAGACGCGGTGAAATATCATGCATGCCCTAATAACTACATTATTTACTACAAGGAACATAAGGATCTACGGAAATACCCGCATTGCGGCATATCCTGATACAAGGGGCAATTCGTAGAGGATGATGATGATGACATTATTGAAGGGGGAGATGAGCAGGCAAATGAAGGGGAAACGATGGACATGACGAAGAATAAAAAGGGACGTGTTCCCAGGAAGGTTGTATGCTATCTTCCGATACCTCTCCGTTTGAGGCGTATGCATGGTAATAAGACTGAGTCAAAGTTGATGCGTTGGCACGCGGAAGGGAGAAATAATGAAGATGATGTGCTTAGACACCCGGTCGATGCTTGCCAGTGGAGGCAATCAAAAGTAAGTTCAAAGACTATTTTGGTGATGACCAAAGAAATCTAATGATTGGTATGAGTATTGATGGAAATCCATTTGGTAACTTGAAAAGTAGACACATCACATGTCCTGTGGTTGTTTGTTTCTACAACCTTCCGTAGTGGGTTCGCATGAAGCAGAAGTGCATACTCCTGGCAATGTTGATCGAAGGCCTAAGCAACCTGGCATGGATCTTAACATGTATCACTAACTAATCAAGGATCTAGAAACACTTTGGGTAAAGGGGGCTTGGATTTGAGATGCTGACAAACGAAGATACTTCAAACCAAAAGCAATGTTTTTTAAAAACGGTCGGTGATTATACCGCATATAGATACCAGTCCTGCCAGACTACAAGTGGGTATAAAGGATGTGTTATTTGCAAAGAAGAGACCATTAGTGAACAATTTCATGTGAGTAAAAAAAATCCTTATGGGCACGTGCTTGAAGATTTCCCGACTGTCATCGACAATGTCAAGCCGGCTCCGGTAGGAATGCGGCGACAACGGTGCATCAACGGCTCGTTCTAGCGGCGTTAGTGGTCGTTCAATGGTCTAGAGACCTTGATGTAATTTTCATTACGTTTGGGGTGCTTTGTACTTCTGATGAAATTTTATAATAGATTTAGATCTTTTCCGTAAAAAGAACATAGTGTATTTAGTTTACCCTATAAGTTTGCTCTCTCATTCCACATTAGAGTTTGTGCAAGGGTTGTTGATTCATGTATATACACCTTGTTCTTTTTCATCATTTATAATCTATCACATCATGAAATATCCTATGTGGCAAATTGTACAAACCGTTGTTTCACAGCTATTGGAGGTGCCCTAATGCATGTTCTCACGGTACACCGAGCCGACGCTCATTTTCTAACATGTCAGGATTTTTTCTTTCTAGGACTTTGAGTCTGTAGTACCAACTTTCAGAATAATCTTACTTTAGCTTTCTTAATTTGAAACTTCATGGATTCTTAAAGCTCTAGAGTTTGAAGCTTTCAAGTTTCAACTTTTTAAAAATATAAATTTTTAAAATTTGAAATATTCAGAAACTTACACTTTTAGATTCAAACTTTCAAATTTTCAAAAAACATCTAAAGTTTGGAAATTTTAAAATCCACAAAAGAAAAGAAAGTAAAGTTCAAGAACAAAGAGGAAAATAATGTCGTTGGTGACCCCTTTGCACCACGTGTGACGCCCATCCTACGCAAAAATGTGACACCCTGCATCGTGGGCCCTCTACCAGCCCCACGTTGCCAACACTCACGTGGGGGACATTCGATCAAGGCAATGGCTCAACGGGAGGGACCGAGGGAGGGACGGCATCTACAGCCGGGCTTTCCAACCCGCAAACTCATTTTTACCGGAGCGCGGATGTACCGGCATAGCATCCATCGTTCAGCTGTTTTGTGATCTGACTCTAAGTGGGATCCATTCATATGTATACCCATGTATTATGGCAGGTAATCATTTGTATATGGTCAAATCAATGTCACATCAATAGACCCCATGGCAGGAAAGGCAGTACTATTTGCAGTGGGCTGTACGCATGCATGCGACATTTCTCCTCTCTCTCTCGCATTTTATATTTGTTTACATTTTTAGATGGCCAATATTTTTTACAGTAATGTTCTATTATTCAAAAATTTCATATATTCAAATTCCTGAACATAAGATCTTTAGAATAAGACCAATCTTGAATATATTTAAACTAGTTTAAGTTTTACTATTTCAATCATATCAAAATACTAATTTCACTCATTTCAAATTACAATTTTTGAAAATCAGTTATTGAAATGATTGAAACCACTTTTCAGAATATAGTTTTCTTTGTGAGTTTCATATTTCAGCTTCTGAAACACTAGTAGAAAAAGGACCTAATGTGAGACACATTAGTCCCGGTTTGATTTTGATCCGGTATTAATGGTACCATTAATGCCGGTTCGAACGGCTATGCATTAATGCCGGTTCGTATTGAACCTTTAGTACCGTTCGTGCCATGAACCGGTACTAAAGGGGTGGTGGCAGGCTGGCGTCAGGCCGGGGCCCCACGATCACCTTTAGTACCGGTTCGTGGCTAAAAACTGGTACTAAAGGGCTAACCTTTAGTACCAATTCATGCATGAACCGGGACTAAAGGGGTCTGACCTATAGTCCCGGTTGGAGACACAAACCAGGACTATAAGGCAATTTTCAATCTCTACCCCCCCCCCCTCGCCATTTCAGTTTTGAAAAAAATCAAAATAAAATGATAAAAACTTCAAAAAATAAAATCCTTCGAGAGGTAGTTATATTACTACATCTACTAGTTAGGAAAATTTGAAAACTTAAATTTGGACATGTTTTGCAAAAAGTGTAGGAAAAATGTAAAAACGGCTATAACTTTTGCATACGATGTCGGAAAAAAACGTATAATATATCAAAAAATTCAGCACGAAAATCCGCATCCGAGTTTGACCACCTACTGCTTGTTTGCAATTTTTTAGAATCCTCAAATTCTAAAAAGAAAAAAAGATATGGTCAAATTTCAGTTTTTTTTAAAAAAATTGGTTAAATCTGGTCAAACTACTTATTCAAGAAGTATTAATGTTACTACATAATTATTCAAGAATATTAGTGTTACTAAATAATTATTTCAATTTTTTGAATTTTGGTCAAATCTGGTCAAACTATGGTCAAACTTATTCAAGAAATATTAGTGTTACTAAATATTTAATGTTTTTAGAATAATAGTTTCAAACTCAAATGGTGAAACGTGTGACCTAATGCTCAAGCTAAACTGCTGAGGGTTAATAGGATTGATAGCTTACATTTGTCAGGAAAACAACAAGTGCAGACTTGGAATGTAGGGGGAATAGAACTCCGAAGTTAAGCGTGCTCAGACTGGGGGAGTGAGAGGATGGGTGACCGGCCGAGAAATTAGGCGATTTGGAATGAGTGATCCACACTTGAGCAGTTAAGAGAGGTGATTAGAGACTAAATCATCAAATAATTCAGAAAAATTAAAAATCGAAAAAAATCAAATGTTTTTTCCAAAATTTTCAAAAAAAACCCTTTTAGTACCAACCGGTACTAAAGGTCCCCCATACCAGGGCGCGAGCTCACGCCACGTGGTGGCACTTTAGCGTCGGTTCGTGCCAAACCGGTACTAAAGGGGGGGGGGGCTTTAGTGCCCACCCTTTAGTGCCGGTTATGGAACCGGCACTAAAGGCCCTTACGAACCGGTTTTAAAGCTCCGTTTTCTACTAGTGAAACTGTGTCTTCAATGGGGTGACTGTGATGTGTTTTTCTAAAACTAGTGGAATCTATCTTTTGTAATGAGTGTAATCAGTTTTCTGAAACAAGTGAAATATTGTATTTCAATTGAGCGACTGTAATGTATTTTCTAAAATGAGTGAAATAAGTTATTTGAAAAAAGTGAAATATATCCTTTTGGTGTCAAACGACCATTTCAAAGTTTGAAACAGATATCTCTGCCAAGTGAAATGCATTTCAATACATTTTTGGTAAATATGAAGTGAAATTAGTATTTGAGATGTTTTTTTGTAATGAGTGAAATCAGTTTTCCAAATCAGTCAATTGTGATTTTTCAAATTTTTGTAATACTTATTTTGGAACTAGTGAAATTATATTCTTTGAAATGAGTGAAACAATTTGGAAATATTAGTTTTTTGTGAAACAAGTAAAGTTTATTGTTGAAACAAGTGAAATCTAACGACTTTTTTAATGTTTGAAACATATATCTCTGCTGAGTGAAATGCATTTCAATACTTTTTTGGTAAACAAAGTGAAATTAGTTTTTAAGATAAATTTTGTAATGAGTGAAATCAGTTTTCCAAATCACTGAAACGTGATTTTTTAAATTTGTTAAATACTTATTTTGGAAGTAGTGAAATTATATTCTTTGAAATGAGTGAAACAATTTGGAATTTTTTTTGAAACAAGTAAAGTTTATTGTTGAAACAAGTGAAATCTAGTTTTTCAATTGAGTGAGTGTAATATTGTTTCTGAAATAAGTTTCTTGAAACGAGCGAAATATAGCTTTAAAATCTAATGTTTTATGAAAATGATTTCAAAGTTAATTGAAATATATAAAACAAAATATATTTTAAATATATGCAAAATTGATCTTGTTTTCAAGGTCTTGTCACCATGAATTCAAATATACAAAAAGTTTCAATATTGGACATTTGGTTCAAAAGATATGAATCATTAAAAATATGGGGATGAAACTAAAATGCATGTCATATGTTTGGCCTGAGAGAATGCAGGTATGCATGCACAGTTCTTCTACCCAACTCTCTTTCTTCTGTAAAAAGCTGACTTCATCTGACACTAGTGCATGTATTACTATGTGTATTCTATATCCGAAAATAGAATATAAAAGTTGCACGAATCTTGACAAAAACGACCAACGGCGGATGTGGCTCCGGTACATCCCGCCTCCGGTAAAATAACTTAGTCGCTTTCCAACCCCCCTATACGCCCAGGCGGACGATGCGGTCAAAAAAAAACCTGACTCGGACGGACGCCTTATGTCGGTCCTATACGTCTGGGCTAACCGACACCCTCATATCCAACCCAAATCTGGGGTGGATATGGGGAGGCCCAGGCACGCCCGGGAGCGTTCGCCACGTCAGACCAGACAGCCTGACCCCACCTCAAATATCACCCCCCATTCGACCTTGTTCCTCTCCTCTCTTCTCCCCCATCCTCGTTGGCCCACCCCTAGCTCGGTCACCACCCTTGCTCCATAGCCATACTGAGCCCGTAGCACCCCGAGAATACTCCTCCCCTCCATTCTCACCCGCACGGACACGCTCACCAGCCGGGACGCCGCCGTGGTACGCTCCAGCTACTCTCGGACTGCACCTTGTCTTTGACACATTGTCCAACCATTTTTCCGCGATTGTTTTGTAGGCAAAAGCGATGGATACGAATGGTTCGTCAAATGAGGAGTATGGAACCACAGAGCTTGATGAATTAATTCAAAAGGAGTTCTCCGATTCATCGGATTTTAACGAAGAAGCCAAGATGATGATGAGCATCCAATTGGCTTCGATCAAAGGGAGAAGAGTTCTGCACCGGGATAGGGTCTCTCGAGCACAGATACTCTAAAAGGACTACTTTGATCCCAAACCAGCTTTCCCTGGTGAATGGTTTCGTCAACGGTTCCATATGCAGAAACCAGTGTTCTTGCGCGCGTCATGGAGGGAGTGGAGGCGCATGATTAATTCCCTGCAGATGCATCAGAATCTTCGAGATCATTAGGTACACGCACAACTATTCAGTGATCTTGTGAAGCATATGTGGACCCACAACGGAAACCAAATAGCTAATGTTTGAATTGTGGACTTAAAATAAATTTTATGTTCGAACATATATTTTTCGCTACCAATAAATGTTTATTTTTTTGAACATCAGTACAGACACAAGCGCGCATATACACGTGCATACACTCACCCCTATGAACGCACACACGCACACCCTACCCTTATGAGCACCTCCGAAAGACTGAGCCGGCATATCGTCTAGAAATTTACGAAGTCACCGTAGGCACCTCGTTGTCGACGGAAACGTCTCCTCCCACTGAATGCGCATCGCCGGAAATTCTGAAATAAATTCATGAATAAATGCGAGCATCAAGATTTCAACTCTAGTGGGCTAGGGATACCACAGCCCCTCTAACCATCCAACCACAGGTTGGTTCACGTTTCTATGGACGTTTGAAGTGCCGGATTTGGTGTATCGGATTTTGGATGCTCTCATTTCACTAGAGATTGTATAAGGAATGTCAAACCATATCACACAAATATATGTTAGCGGGTATGCTATTTATCTATATATGGAATACACAATGATTTTAACGGTCTGTTTTGATTGCACGCTTTACTTCTTTCCTCTTTACCTCAAGTTGATTGGTGGGTATATTAGAACACCCCTCCCCTCCACAACAAAGTTACTGTGTTATAGACGCGTACCGGACAAGCCTAGATAGTAATTTTCTCCATGGCCAACTATAGCAGCTGCTTCCATACATCAATCATACTCTCGATGCTTCTTCTCATATGTTTTGCTACCCATGCACAATGTAAGTTTCGAAAACCAACCGATCCACTTACTGTTATACCTCAGATGATTAGTCTTTTCATTACTGATCTTCCATTATCGTTGAGTTAATGCATATGCTACGTATAACTTTTTTTGAGTTGTTTATAACTTTTATTTCTTCCGAAGTTCTTACGGTTTTTCTGAGTGCTTGTGTATTTGTTTGCTGCTGTATCAGTTACTTGTTAGTTGATAAGCAGAGACTAACGTGAAACTGTTTTATGTTCTATAGGCAGAATCTTGGAAGACATGAAAGCAATTAGGGTCAATATACCAGGTGGTCTGTGCGCCCGTGCTCGGGGCTGCAAAGACGTATGCATATGTTGTTTAGTAAAGGATTCCTGCTATGATTCATTTGATGAATGCCTGGCCGACTGTCCAAAAGCTTCTCCGTTAGACCCAGCGGCAGCGATGAATCGTTCTCCATCACCATCCTATCTAATCTAGTCATATGGCTTTTGAAGGATGATGCCGGATGTGCTCATAAATAATTTATTATAATAAATAATATCATAATATTTGCTTTACAATAGTTGATAAGTTTTATATCAATGTTCTTTACGAGTTAATTAGTTTTGTTGAATATATGTATTAAGATCTTTTCCTAATAAACCCCGCCTCCTGTTTCCTTGTATAATTGAGGCCGTGGGCTACATCCTCTTTCCTTATATACATGCGTGTATGCACCCAATCTAATTAAGAGTCGCATTGCCTTCCAATATGGTATCAGTTTTCCGACCCCGATCCTAAACCTAAGTCTTCCGCTCCTGTCGCCGCCACACCATCTAGGTCGCCGCCGCCGCACCACCTAGGTCGCCGCCGCTGCACCTGCCGCCACTCCTTCCCCTAGCCGCCGCAGCCCACCCTACCCTACTCTCTCCTCCTCCCAATCGCCATAACCCCCACCGATCGCCACCTCTTGTTACTGTGTCTACCTTGGGCCGCCACTCATATCGTGTTCGTCCAAACGACAACCCATGGTGTCCCGATCCAGTAATGAGGCCGAGTATTGGGTTGTGGCTAACGCCATCACCAAGTGTTTATGGCTGCGGCAACTTCTTCAGGAGCTGCACGTTGGCGTGGCCAAGGCTACTGTTGTCTACTGTGACATTGTCTCCGCCGTCTAGCTCTCCGCCAACCCCGTTCATCATTGTCGCACGAAGCATATTGAGCTCGACATTCACTTCGTGCGTGAGCAGATGACTCTCGGACATTTCGGTGTCTTGCATGTCCCCACTGCTCAGCAATTCGCCGATGTCATGACAAAGGGGTTACCATGCGTGAGCAGGTGACGTATCGACTGCGGGGGGAGTTGAATCATCACATGTATGGTTAGGATCATTTCTTAACAAACCCACCTCATGTTTCCTTGTAGAGTTGAGGACGTGGGCTACACCGTGTGTGTGTGCACGCGCGTGTGGATGCACCCAATCTAATTGGAAGTTGCATTGCCTTTCCATAAGTTTTTTTGGTTTTATTTGCATAGATTAAACCTGAAATTTTAAAAGTGCACGCGCACTTTTTCGTAGCAATGGGCGGCCAGTTTGTTACTCACATGTGTGTCTTTTTTTGTCAGCTAGTAAATGTTTTTGTTAGCATTAATTGCGTACAGACTAGTCTGGAAAACAGATTCACGTACATTTATTTTGGCCTCTTCAATTTTTAAAAAGTCATATCTTTTAAACCACACGTCGGAATTCAGATCCGTTTCCATTGTTGGATTCATCGTGACGAGATCTTTGAAACTAGATCCCGCATGGGTATGTTTCAATGAAATTTTTTTGATGTCAACTTTGGTGCTATATGGTGCAACTAAAGTACTGCATTGTGCAACTTTAATATTACATGGTGCAACTTTTTTTTAAAACCAACTTTAGTACTACATGGCTTGTAATTTAGTCTAGTTGCACACACATTGATGTTTAGTTGGCTTATAATGTAGTCTAGTTGCACACACATTGATGTTTAATTACCAAAAAAGACTAGTTGCACACACATATGCTCACTTGGCTTATAATTTAGTCTAGTTGCACACATATTGATGTTTAGTTGGCAGGACACTAGTTGCACACGCATATGCGCAATTGACATGTCAATGTACTCTAGTTGCACACACATTGCTATTTAGTTGGCAGGACTAGTTACACACATATATGCTCAGTTGGCGCGGCAATATAGTCTGGTTGCACACACATTGATGTTTAGTTGGCATAACTATTGGCACACATATGCTCAGTTGGCGCGGCAACATAGTCTAGTTACACACATATTGATGTTTAGTTGACAGAAGGACTATTGGCACACACGTATGCTCAGCTGGCGCGGCATGTAGTCTAGTTGCACACGTATTGCTGTTTAGTTGGCAGGAAGAATAGTTCGTCGAAACATCCCCATGTGGGATCTACTTTTGAAGAGCACGCCACGAGGATTTCAACGGTGAAAACGAATCTGAATTTCGACACACGGATTGAAAGTTATGCCTTTTTAAAATTTCAAAATCACAAAATAAATGCGAACAAAAACTTGCACATGCATATACATGCACACGAGGAGATGTATATGCTAGCATTTAATACGTAGTACGAAAAAAGACTACTAGATGACTATTTTAATTAAAAAAAGGGGCAAAAAATTACCTAAAATGGCAAGCCGCTCGTTAAGCGTCCCAGGTGGCTGTGCACTGGCTAGACACGTCCTGGATTAAAACGCCGCCGCTTCACCGTGCCACCCACAAAATATACGCGCTCACATTGCTCCTCTACACCATTCTCTTCACATGGCACTGGTGCCACTTCAGACGTAATTTTGTTCTATGTGAATAAGCCTCCCAACGCGCCCTGCTATCCCTCCAAGCGCCTTTGATGCGCCCAGCGTGCCATCAATCCCCACTAAGGGCATTTTCAAGGGAGACCCGCAAACCTTCGGTATATGTTTGACCGGATACTTTTATTCACTTTTGCAATATAACGCAGTTCTGCATCGGTCTGCAAAGTGATCCGAATTTTCATTTTCTGGCAAAGCGAAGATAAACATAGGGGAGCTATACCGGACTCCGGACATCCACTTGATCAACCAAAAGCCTCCGCGTGCCCCTCTCTTCTCTCTCTCTCTCTCTCTCTCTCTCTCTCTCTCTTCACATGCATGGTCCCCCTCTCCTCTCTCTCTCCTCCCAACCGCACATCACACTACAAATAGCCCACCACATGCATGATCCTCACCTATTTTTTTCTCCTCCCAATCGGATACTTTATGATTAGCATTGGATGGCTTTCTTGCCAAAAAAAAGCATTGAATGGCTCACTTCGGTATCGTGTCCTTCGGAGCACGCCCGGACATGAAAACGGACATATACCATAGACTTTTGCGGGTCTGCATTGGAGATTCCCTAATACCCCAATGTTTGAGGGCTAGAAACACTGCCATGTCGATTAGAGCACTACTTCCCCACACACAGTACACTCCCAAGCAGGTGAATTGCCACCGCGGTGGCTATCTCTTCGGCTTCCTCGGTATCGTTCGATATGTCGCCCCCCCATCACCATTGTTATCCTTGATGCCATTGCCACCATGGTGATTACCTCTTCGGCATCCTCGGTGTCGTTCGTCATGTCGTCCCGTCACTGTTGTTGTCCTTGGTGCCATTAGTGACATCGCCAAATCAAACCAAACCCGTCATAGTGCAGCACGTAGCAAAAGGAAAATGAAGACTAAGAGAAGATTTTCGTTGGTGAGATTGTCATTTCATCCAAATTAACTGAAAATCACAACAACTGCCCTAACAATGGGAGTGTCTAATAAATGGTCGGCTGATTTTCATTTGGGTATCTGTCAAATATTTGGCCCAATTGGAATATAGGACACGTGTAAATGCATAGTTTCCCCCTCAGAGAGGCCCACTGCTCCAATCCCGCTAGCCGCCCGGCCAAGTTTTCTTTTTGTGGGTGATTTTTTTATTAAGTTTTATTATCAAAGTTCATGAAAAATATAAAGCATCTCAAATATAATAAAAATTACATCGAGATTTCAAGACCACCGGACAACTCATGAAATCCATCATTTTGCGGGAATATGAAAAAGTCAAAACATTACAATCAGGCTACAACCAGCTACTTTATGGACCTGTTGGCGATTTACAATACACCACCTAATTTTGATTTGGACTGAGAACGATCAGAGTCATCAATACGAACTTAAACTGGTCTCCAGGGTAGCGATTTTTTTTCCTTGAATGTCTTAGTAACACCGGCATTGATAATGTCTTGGAAAGAAACCTAACAAGCTACAAGTAGAGCTGGAAAATAAAAACTAACACTGGTTTCAAACCGGGACTCAACAACATCAGTCATAACACAAAATGATCCTGCCCGAAATGCAGTTGTGCAGACTATCAAAGATCAATTCCAGACTTGAAAATAAAGTGGCCATCAGCTGTTGTGTGATATTTTGTCTTTGTTTAGCGTAGTCCACCCATCCCCAGTGTGGATGTTATGCTCGTCGGGATGTTGATCTATGAAACAAACTGCCGGCAATTTTCTGAACATAGAGGATAAAAAAAAACATTGTGACATGAAGAATGACAAGAAAATCAAGCAAACCAGAAAAAGGACACTAAAAAACGTTAATGCAAAATAAACTTGATTACAAGAGATTACAGTCCTGTGATGTATGAGTGAATCGAAGCACGATCAGTGCCCCAATGCCCTTAACATCATTTAGCAAGTGGTCGCGCTAATGGCTAACACCACACTTTCGCGCAAGCATAGCATGGTACTCCCTCTGTAAATAAATATAAGAGCATTTAGATTACTAAAGTAGTAATCTAATCGCTCTTATATTTGTTTACGGAGGGAGTACTTCTTAAAAGGGATTAAGCTGGCCCTTCACGCCTCCCACTTATGGCTAGAACTTATTTGGTGTAGAGAGAAGGTCCATCATGTATGGTAGAAATTTAGGGTTTATGGTCTACCCTCTATTCTTTTGTGCTTATTCGTGGTGCCGCTCACAATTCGTATATCTAAGGCTAGCGGGTAGGGGCCTTTTTATATTGCCTTTCCGAAAAGTCCATCTCTTATATAGATAATATTTCTAATATTTTCAACTAGTTTCCGGCTAAATTATTACTCCCATCCAATGTGACCGGCTAAATTATTACTCCCACCCAATGTGACATGTATAGATGCATCGGGGAGGTTGCCTAGTCAACTATAAAATGGCAAATAAAACTCTCTTTTCTTTCTCAGGTTATAAGAGCATCTAGCTCGTATGTTTTAGCTTATTGGTAAAAAGAATGACCACCAACAACTTATCATTAACTACTTTAAGTCTTTAACACAGTGGTCATTCTACGTACAAGCTTGGGGTCTGTTAAACCCACAACTTTTGGGAAATACAACCTTCCTCCACTATTCGAGGTGTCCTAATGTGCAGGCGCGCAGGCCACTCAGCTGGCCCTCATTTTCTAACATGTTAGGAAAACTTTCTTTTTAGAACATTTGAAGTTTGTAGTATGTGCTTTTAAAAAAAAAACATAGTTTAGCTTTCTTAATTTGAAACTTTTAGAATTTTGTTCTTTCAAGTTTTAATTTTCTAAAAATCAAACTTATAGAATTTTATTCTTCCAAGTTATCATCTTTTCTAAAATTCAAATTTTTAGAATTTTGAACTTCTAACTTTAAATAATTTAAAATTTCAAAATCCACAAAAGAAAAGAAAGTAAAATTGAGATGAAAAGGGAAAATAATGACGTTGATAGGGCCCCTCTGCATTGCAGTACCCTCCCCACACAAAAAAATGTGATGCCCTCTGGTGGTGCCCCCCTTAACAGCCCGGCATTCCCAACGCTCGAAGACCACAACTCAACGCTGGGGAAGGAATTCACTTTCACATATCATATATTGCACTCGATAGACCATGATAGATAGGGTAAATATGATACATACGTAGTCATGCCCTTTGAAATACGTTGTGGTACTTCTACTAAAAATACATCACACACATTACATGGTATGTCAGACCCGCAAAAGAGCTATTAATCGCTATTGCCAATGTTGCGGGTGCTTTATCTACTAGCTCTCTAACCGAGGGCCAGTCTAGTAATGGGCACAACACACGACAATTTTGTCCGGCGGTTTCATTCTGGGTTTCTTCAAGCCATTTATCTCATGTTTGAAAGTATTTTATTCCTTTTCTTCACAAAGTTACAAATATTTTTTACAAATATACCAATATTTTTAGAGAACATGCAGACATTTTATAAAATTTAAAATCAGATGGATCTTTTTTCAAAAAATAGGCGAACACTTTTTGAAATATATTTACAGTTTATAAAATGTTCGATTATTTTTAAAAATTATATGAACATTTAAGAAAAGGCATGAACACTTTTAAAAAGATGAGCATGCAATTTTGTAAATTGTTCAAGCATTTATAAAAATATTCATGCACTTATTTAAAATGTTCACGTGATAAAAAAATGTTCACATATTTAAAAAATATCCTGCCATTTTAATTATTTCCAAATATCTTTATAAATAAATTTTAATTATACTCCCTCTGTACCAAAATATAAGACCTTTTTGTAAGCTAGTTTAACCTACAAAACTTTCTTATATTTTGGTACAAAGGTAGTGCAATTTAAAAGTGGAAACAAAAAATTAAAATAAATAAAGTAAAATAGAAAAAAGAGAAAAGGAAACTAAAAAGTAAATTGATTGGTTCGGAACAAGCGAGGCCCATCAGACCCCCCCACCCCCCCTCGAGTTATCCCAGAAATTTGACACAATGAGGTTCAAATAATAATCACCACATAAGGTTTCGAGGTATGGTCGATGAACCACACACATGATCCGTTGGCATGGCCCATTTTTGTTTCTTTTGTTCCTTTAACTTTATATTCAATTTTTACTTTCAACATTTTTGTTTTTTCAATCTTTTAATTTTATTCCTTTTTTTGCAAAAAAGATTTCTTTTTTACTTTCTGTCAAATTTACGTTTTTTGTCTTGTCATTTTATACTTTAAACATTTCCCATACTATATGAAATTTCATGCACACGTGCCTGGATACTCTTTTTTAATCCATAAACCTTTTTCTGTTGGACATATGTATTTTTGTGTACATTAATTTCGAAAATATGTGATAAAAATGTATGCATGAGCATGGTTTTCTTTGTTTTTGGCAATGGGTTGTTTGGCATATTTAAATGCAAATGCTGAAAATATGACATCAGATTTTTAGCATTGCCAGCCAACCTTCAGATTTTCCATGCAACAGATAAATTTCATGCTGTTTTGTAAGATTTTCCGTTTTCCACTTTTTTCCATATAGTGTAAAAAGTTTAATAGAAAAATTGCCATGCTGCAGGCTGCAACGATTAATTGACATGCGTGTGGACGGGATCCGACGTACCTGAGGGCATCAGATCTTTAACGCTAGAGATCAGAAATCATATGTATATTGGGGTTCTTTTTAAATAGATTAACATCATTTTTTTTACAAAAATTGTGAAATTAAAATATGTTTCTAAAACGGCGCAGACCCGTACATGGGCCCGCTCTAGGGTGCCACTCAGGAAAAACATGGCACAAACTAGGCCCAATGACCGCTAAAAACACTGTGCCCGATCAGCCCAGTCCCCTTCCCCTCCCCGGGATCACCCGACACATTTTCTCAAAAAAAAAAAAAACTTCGCGAAACCTACCAGGAGATCTTCTGACGCTGCCGAGGAGGAAAACCGCCGCCGCCGCAGCCGCCCGGGCCCTGAGGCGCCGTTGCAGGAGAAGCTGCACTGCGCTGGCTCGCCGACCAAGAGAGTGCGTACCTCCGAGCCCTACCCTCCTCCCCTCCCCATCCACCCCCCGCGTCATTCCAGGTTCGAGGTTCGTAGCTTAGCTACACCGAGCGGTCAGACCACACAACTTCCGGTACTAATCGAACTCCCCAAGCATGATTATTGCTTTAGTACCGTGTCGTTCTTCTCTGCATAGAGCATCTAGTATATATGAAGCCGTAGAAAGGGACGGCTCAAATCATCTCGAGGAAGCAACGAACCTTCTTTAATGTTTGGATTTGAGTAGAGCCTTCTTCAGAGGATTCACTGTCCACAGTTTGTCCGAAGATGCAATGGCAGTGCACCACTATCGTTGTCCCCATAATTGGTACTCCCTCTGTTCACAAATATAAGATGTTTTAACTTTTTTGTGAGTCCGATGTATATATATAGACACGTTTTAATGTGTTTGTTTTCCCGCAAAAAAAAAGTTGTAGTGTGTTTGTTCACTCATTTTAGTCTGTATGTAGTCCATATTGAAATGCCCAAAACATCTTATATTTGTGAACGGATGGAGTACTGGGATACAGTCTGCCAGCAAGATTGATCCGCTTTGAAATCTGATGTTAGATGGCAACTGAGGTATATGTAATCTACTGCAAATATATAATATTCGGGACTGAAGAGTAAAGTTGATGGTATCTTATTCTCCTGCCAGTCTAACTTTGGTATCGCCTTGCCAAACTCTCATTATGATTCTTGTCAAGAAAAACTTCCTCTGCTATTTAAGCGTCAAGACCTGAATTTCCCTGATATCTTCGTCAGTATTTAGAGGCACCTTCCATTATTGATTCTTTTGAAAGAATCATATTTAGTCGTCCTTCACGATTCCCTGGGAAAGCAGGAGGCCTAATTCTTTGACCATGAACATCCAAAATATTCTAAAAGCCTTTAATTATAGAGGGCAAAGAATATACGCCTTTATGCATTTGAGCATGCACTCTGTGGGCAACAAGTTGTGGACACGCAGGGAATATTTATCTTTCCGTCTTCTTATCTATTCTTCCATCGCCAGAAACCACACACTCTTGCAAGCCAAGGGAACCCACTGAGTGATGCACATGTTTCATGGCCTGGAGAGCTCCAGGTACTCGGATTCCATATCAAATTATCACACGGTAAAGGCAGAGCAGTGCTCCATTCTGCAGTACCGAATGTTCCCTCTCGACTGTTACCATGATCCGGACACGACATGATAGGTTAACTTGCTACGCGTTGCCGACAGGTGTAGGCACGAGAGAATCTTCGTTGCGTGCTGCTTACACGATGCTACCTTCGTATTGATCTATCACATATACATCATATGAATCATGTACCACGAGTGATTTTGCCACTATTCATTTTGCGGCTTATAAATTTCATATTATCTGGTTCATTTGAGTTTGTTCCTGAAATTTCATAGCTATATATAACATACTACCTCCCATAAAGAACTTTTGTTGATACTCGTAGAGGTATACAAATCTGGCAATTTCCACAAATACATAAAGATCATGGTAACAGTCGAGACCCCCCCCCCCCCCCCCCCCCAAAAAAAAATTTTACTTGAAAGGGGTAATCTGTCCAGCTTTACTTATCAAAAACTAGAAGGATAACTCACTTCTTCAGCTAAAAGGATAACTTACCCTTTAGCTGAAGAGGCAAGTTCTAATCTCAACCACTGATCTGCATCGAAAGTCGGAAATAAAAAAGGAAGATGTAATTTTGTTGCTTGCATAATAGCGAACATGGAATATACATCACAAGCATGTTATTTCAGCTTGCTGCACATTTGACTTGATAAGGTACCAGTGCCGGCTTTGGCAAATACCTTAATTACACAAACACAAGTGACTTGATAAGGTACTGGTACCATCTTTGGCAAATACCTTAATTACACAAACACAAGTGACTTGATAAGGTACCAGTACCAACTTTGGCAAATACCTTAATTACACAAACACAGGTGACTTGATAAGGTACTAGTACCAGCTTTGGCAAATACCTTAATTACACAAAGACAAACATGATTAAGCCAGTTTCCTCAGCAGCAACACACGACCATCCTTGCCTCGAGCTGCCTCTCCATGTTGAATCTTGCAATGAAGTCTTCCACTCTCCTATTCAGCTCCTCAGTAGGCAGCTCCGTTGACTCCTCACAGTCTTCTTCCTTCATCACCTCTTCTTGCAGGTCATCACCAACATTATTGTTAACCAGTGCGACGTCGCTCTCTTCTTCCTTTTCACATTGATCTAGCTGCTGCGTGGTCATGCGTACACTAACTTCTTGTTCTGCTTTGACGATCTCTTCTGCAGCATGGGTCTCTTTGATTGCATGTGTAAAAGCCACAAGCTCACGGACCACAGCATCTATGTCATCCTCACCAGTGCTCGGGGATCGAGCACCGTTCCGCGAGAGCCTGGACTCGGTGGCGAGGAAGAGGACGATGATGTTGGAGAAGATGAAGAGGCACTTGGGTGTGGCGATCGCTGAAGCAGCAGAAGGAAGTGACACAAAGAGGAAGGCCCTCAGGCAAGAACACGCATGCGGTACCCAGGTCACCATGGATAAGAGGACCAAACCAAGAAGAGCGGCTTTGGAGAAGGCCTGGATCCGGCCTGCGTAGCCTCTAGCCATGGCGGTTTTCGTGGTAAAGGGGCGATGTTGCGTTGCACTCTTGGCTTTGCAATAGCGAAAAGAAGAACGAGCATATGCATGAAAAAACACAAGGAACCTGATGGATGCACGGCACCTAACGCATGCGGGTGTGGTCTATTTATAGCTGGAGAGTAGTGGCCAAAAGTCAGTTGGTCTTTACCCCGCCGGCTAAGTTATTCCCGGTTGAAATCAATCACTTGATTCCCTGCCTTATGCTGTTCTCTGCTTTTCCCATCTTTGCAAAAAGCAGTGGGACGTGATGGTCTAGTGGTGCTTGGGGAATATGGGCTGATTGCAAGGTGTCTTGCTATGGTGGCTCTACATCATTCTCGACGCTGGACTCGGTGGAATTTATTTTTATTTTTTGAAGGCTTCATTTGATAATATCATGCGGGAAACTGAAAACCCAAATTTAGATGAAGATATTTGTTCAATGTATCTATCGAGGGATTATTCCAAATAAGATCCAATCTATCGAGATGCAAATGGTAGAGGAACAAAAGGTGTTGCTTCTGCAATGAAGATGAAGCAATTCAGCAGTGTTTGTCTCATGTCTTCTTTGTCCCTTTTGGGGTTGTGGGTTCTGTGTTGTAGCATATCCTTTCTCTGCAAGTAGTATCTCGAGTATGTTTGCTGTTGGGGAAGCAATTCAGCATTGTTCGTCTCATGTCTTCTTTGTCCCTTTTGGGGTGGTGGGTTCTGTTGTGTAGCATATCCTTTCTCTGCAAGTAGCGTCTCGAGTATGTTTGCTGTTCAGGAAGCAATTCAGAATTGTCCGTCTCATGTCTTCTTTGCCCTTTTGCGTAGTTTGGTTGATGAAGCATGTTGCAGGAGGCCGGTTTCAGTCAGTCAGCTGAAACCGTTGGTCAGGTGCTTTAGGCTTTAGGCCTTTAGCAGAGTGTTGTTTGTTGTTGTCAGGAAGCTGGCGAAATCAGGTTGATATTTTGTGTTGGCGAATGAGGAGCAAAGTAATGGGGAATAGGACTGCGCAGCTGAACTCTGTTTGCACTAATGTTTTTCTTTTCAGGTTCCAGTAAAAGGCCCGATTGCACAGGGAGATTCTTTGGATAGTCTGTCCAGGAAGGCAACAACTTGATGAGATAATTCATATGCAAACAGAAATTGCTCACTTGTGGCATTGTTTTCTATTCAACCTCGAAATCGCTGCTACTGAGCAGGTAAATATTATGAATTACTTCTTGTCTTCTGTATATGTCAGTGCATTACCTTTGTGTGTATTTCCGCCTGTGATTAATTTCCCGATCACTTCAAGAAATAATACTACTGTACCAGCCCAGGAACTTACTGATGTTGCTTGACTCATGTTCTGTTCTGTATCTTTAAGGCTGTTTTGGATAGAAAAAGAGAACTCACTAACGTTGCCAGTCTTGTTCAACTTTTTTTGTATAGATTGTTCTGTTTCCTCGTTTGTTTTTGTAATTCATCATTTTTTCAGCTAAACATATTGCTCAATAATACACCAAGGCAAGCAAGGAAATCTGAACAATGTGCGCGGCACCATAGGAGGACGGGTGAACACATGGCACACGTCCATATGCCCACCTTGCATTGAAACTGACAAACAAGATTGTTTTCGAAAGACCAGCAAATTCAAATTTAAGTGTTCAACGTAGCAAATTAAGATTAAAGTTTTTAATTAGAGAATTGATAGGGGCCGCGCGAACGCGTCCCCCCTCTATCATAAATTATGACGTCCACTCTCCCACTTGAGGAGATGGTAAGCCAGCGCATCCATCAGATGCACTGTGGACCACTAGCCTAGACCACGACTCTTCATAATCAGTCATCAACCCTGTCCAGGTAAGTTATCAAATTCATCCAGACATTGACTAGCAGATTTATTATAAGAAATATCATCTTCATCAAATATATAAAGAGAATTTATCTTTACTACCCGTGTCGGGGTGTCGAGCCATATATTTCTTCAATAGGTGGTAAATTCTTAACATCTTCAGATTTAATACCAGTTTCTTTTATAGATTTCTTTGCCTCTTGCATACCGAGGAATAGAATACCTCTCTTCTTTGGAGTTGCCTTAGGTAGGGGTGGACACTGTTAAACCGAAAAACCAAACAGAACCGAACCGAACCGTATTAACCGGTTTGCCGGTTAATTTAGTGGTCCACTTTTTGGTTTGGTGGGAAACTCTATGGTTGTTCGTTGGTGTTTGTTCGGCTTGAATTGCCCAGAAACCGTATAGACCGAACAAACCGATATCTACGACACCTCGTGTAATACCTTGTTTACGTATGCGCAACAGGGTGTCACACCTAATCTCTAGCTTAGTGTGACAAGGAACCTGACGGGTGGGTCTGGCCAACTGGCCGCCATCTGGCCCGTGTGTGTGGAGTTAAAAGAGGCTGCCTGTGGCTGAGTGAGGCATGCGTGTGTAAACTACTTTGTACCTGAACTTTTCCACTGCAATCTCACCTCCTTCCTCCTCTCCAAGTATTTCTCACCTGCCTCCTTCGTTCTCATCCTCAATCCCCTTTCCCTTTGATTTGGTGTGTTACAATTGGTATCAGAGCCAATTTCGTCGCCAATTTTTTTTCCTCCGCGCTGGATGTAGATCGGTAACATCCACCGCGCCGGTGTGAGCTGATCCGACAAGCACACCCGAAATCCGTCGCGGGGTTCAATCTCTCCAGAGCGAGGCGACGGCGCTCTGAAAGCTTCGGCAACCACGCGACAGGTGTTGCCCGCCATGGATGAGAGAAACAACATCACCAAGCTGCTCGAGTCCCTCCTCTCCAAGGTGGACGAGCAAAAGGCGGCCCATGACAAGCAGATCGAGATGCAAGCTACGTTCAACACACAGATCTCACAGGAGGTGTGTGGTCTCGCCAAGCAGAACGATCTGACCCAGGTGGATGTTGATGCGACGCGCAAGACCGTCGAGGGCTCGGCATCGTCGTCGGGCTCGGCGCATGATGAAGCACGGAGACGAGCCGGTGGTGCAGATCAAGGTCTAGTGGGGAGCAGGAGACAAGGCACCAGCAACATGGAAAGATTACAACGTCCTCCGCAAGTGATTCCCGGCCGCCGCGCTCTGGTCGGAAGAGGAAGAAGAGGCACCTTAAGGAGGGGAGAATGTCATACCTAATCTCTAGCTTAGTGTGACAAGGAACCTGACGGGTGGGTCTGGCCAGCTGGCCCGTGCGTGTAGAGTTAACAGAGGCCGCCTGTGGCTGAGCGAGGCATGCGTGTGTAAACTACTCTATATGTGAACCTTTCCACTGCAATCTCACCTCCTTCCTCCTCTCCAAGTATTCCTTACCTGCCTCCTTCATTCTCATCTTTGATCCCCTTTCCCCCTGCGATCTGGTGTGTTGTTATTGTTACACAGGGCCGTTTGATACAGGGTTGTTTTGCTGATCGGCCCATCCCAGTTGTAACTTAGGAATAACTAATGTAATCACCCCATGCTCCCACTTCCCTCGTATGAAAACCTAGCCGTCAACAGTGACACCATCAGGCGGCCCCCTCTCCAGCCTTTGGCGAACAACTCATCGTCCAGCCGGCTTCCGCGAGCCAGCAATCACCGGCAATCCTTGTTGGTTGTGTCGGCTGTCCGGCTAGTCGGTCGATCATAGGTACTTGGACCGTTGCTATGAGGTTCTAATCTTTGGATCGAAGTAGCACTACTATAAATAACACCATGCTAGCATGAATAATTTAATCTGCTTAGATTATTTTGCTATTGTTTGCATGCAGCATAATCAATAGTTGTATTCTTCCAACAAGTAGTTATAGGATTCCAAGCTCAGTTTATGACTAATATTAAGGTTACTAGCTCCTGTGATTATTTTGTGCATTCCATACAATGCAAATCACCACTCAATAATTCTTACACTTCTACTGATGGGTGCATGTACTTCGGGTTTTCAGTTAACCGAGCAAACCAAACCGATATATTTGGGTGAATATGGTTCGGTTTCTAAATTTTGTGTGATTATTTTGGTTTCCATTTCTCCAAAACCAAAATTATGAAAAACCGGATAAACCGAACCGTATTAACCATATAAACTGAACTCTCAAGACTACGCTTAGGTGGTAATTCAGGAAGTGTCCAATCATTATCATTTCTCAATATATTATTCAATAGTTCTTCAGTCTGTCCAATAGTTCGTTCACTGAAAAACAACAGCACAACTATCTAGTTAGTCCCTAGAAGCATCGATTAGTCCATTATAAAAGATATCAAGTACTTAATTTTTCTTGAGAGGATGATCATGCAAAACGTTAAGTAATTGGAGAAGCCTTAACCAAGCTTGAGGGAGATTCTCCTTTTCAATTTGCAAAAAGTTAAATATTTCCTATAAGGCAGCTTGTTTCTTATACGCAGAAAAATATTTTTTAGAGAAGTAATATATATCATATATCTCGAGGACTGTGCAAACAACCAGGAGCAAGAATATTAAATCACTTTTTAGCATCATCTTTTAATGGAAAATGAAACAACTTAAGAATATAGTAATAGCGATTTTTTTCATCATGAGCAAATATGATGACTATATCATTTAATTTAGTAAAGTGTGTCACAACAGTTTCAGTTTCATAACCATGAAAATGATTAGATTCAACCAAAGTAATTTACTCAGGATCGACAGAGAATTCATAATCCTTATCGGTAACAAAAATAGAAGAAGTAGCAAATTTAGTATCATATTTCATTTTCTCCGTCATAGATTTTTCTTTAAGCCTACTCATTAATTTCTTAACACCATCTCTATCATTAGAAGCAAGAATTTTTTTAGCTATCTCCCCGTTAATAATATAACTCTCAGGTATTCCAACTCTAGTAGGAGAGCTAGGCATAATAGGAGAATCATAATTTTCATCAGTTTCAGCAATTTCAAGTTCTTTAGATTTAGCAAGTTGTTCATCAAGAAATTCACCCAGTGGCACAGTATCATGAAGCAAAATACTAGCATCATCACAAGTTTCATTTATAGCAGAAGTAGTATCATCAATTACTTGTGACATATCTGAATGAGTAACAAGTGGTGGTGTCGCAAGCCTACTCAAAACAGAAGGTGAATCAAGTGCAGAGTCCGATGACACTTCCTTACCTCCTCTCGTCTTAGAGGGTATGATCTTGGTTCTAGTATCTTTCAGATTCCTCACAATGATCAACATATATAAATTCCAAGTGACTCAACAAACAGAGCTATGCTCCCCAGCAATGGCGCCAGAAAAAGGTCTTCATAAGCCACAAGTATAGGGGATCGCAACAGTCTTTGAGGGTAATATTTCATCCAAATTTATTGATTCAACACAAGGAGAGCCAAAGAATATTTGCAAGTATTAACAATTGAGTTATCAATTCAGCCACACCTAGAGAACTAAATATCCGCAACAAAGTGTTTAGTAGCACAGTAGTATGATAGTTTGATAGCAGTGGTAACAATAACAACAGTAGCAGAACAGTAAAAATAGCAGTTTGTAGTGATTGTAACAGCAGCAACAACGGTAGTAACTTGGCAAAGATCAATATATGAAAAGCATAGGCATTGGACCAGTGATGATATTTGTGTTGGATGACATTCATCATGTAACAGTCACAACCTAGAGCGATACACAATAGCTCCAATTCATCAATGTAATGTAGGCATGTATTCCGTATATAGTCATACGTGCTTATAATAAGAACTTGCATGACATCTTTTGTCCTACCCTCCCGTGGTAGTGGGGTCTATAAGGAAATCTAAGGGATATTAAGGCATCTTTTTAATAGAGAACTGAAACAAAGCATTAGCACATAGTGAATACATGAACTCCACAAACTATGGTAATCACGGAAAAGAATCCCAATTATTGTCACCTTGGGGTATGCAGATCATAACACGTAATAGATGCATATAACTTGCAAGATAGTATCAAGAACTCAAATATATCCATGAAAATATAAAGGGCTCAAATCTAAAATTATGGGACTCGGGCACTAGTGACAAGCATTATTAAGCATATCAAAATCATAGCAATATCAATCTCAGAACATAGTGGTTACTAGGGATTAAAGCCCTAACAAATTGACTCTATTACATGACAAATCTCATTCAACCCATTACCATCCAGCGAGCCTATGAAGGAATTATTCACTCTCGGTGATGAGCAACATGGAATTGTTGATGGAGGATGGTTGATGATGATGACGACGTTAAATCCCCCCTCTTCGGTGCCCTGAATGGACTCTAGATCAGCCCTCCCGATGAAGAACATGAGGTGTTGACGGCTCCGTATTGTAAAATGCAATAAAAATTTCTCTCCGTTGTTTCTCTCGGCGAATAGGTATTATGAAGTTGGAATTAGGGTTGCCGGATGCTCCAGGGCCCCACAAGCCTGGGGGGCGCACTCCTGGGCTTGTGGCTCCTGGGTGCCCCCCCTTGGTAGTCCTCTTCGCCAATATTTTTTATATGTTCTGAAAGTATTCTCCATAAATTTTGGCACAAAAATAACACCATGTCAATTCTGCTGAAAACAACACCAGTCTGGGTTAATTCCATTCAAATCATGCAAATTAGAGTCCAAAACAAGAGCACACGTGTTTGAAAAAACAGATACATTTGGGATGTATCACTCCTCCGCCTCCTCCTCCGGATCCGTCACCTCCATCGGCCTCGGCAGCCGCTCTCCCTCCTCCTCCTCCGGCTACTGTTGCTCCTCCACCTCCGGCTTCGGTGAGTCCGGAGGCAGCCTGGCAGTGATGCGGGCAGCGTGCCTCGCTTGGATCTCCTCTGTGGTCTGCCTTCGGTGCTCCGGCATTAGCATAGCATACGTCGTGATCTTGCGTCGGACCATGGCAATGCCGGAGAGCATGGGAGAGCGGGTGAGAGGAGGCAGACATGCTCAGGTGGTGGCGTGGAGAGGCAGGAGGTGGATGGGCTAGGGTTGGGGACGTCGGCCAGCTTGAATAGCCGGATTTGGCCTCAGGCGGCGAGCCGGAGCGGCGACACACTGCGACGACGGAGGAGGCCTTCGTCGGACCGCCGTGTTTCTAGGCGATTCCGCATGGGACCCCATCGTTAGTCCTACGTGACGGATGCGCTCGAGCGCTCGCATATATATTTGGGCTGGATATGAGGGGTGCCGGTCAGCCCAGACGTTTGAAGCCCATTTGAGGCGCCCGTATAGGTCATATTTTCGTGACCGGTCAGTGACCGGGCAGGCCTCCCGGTCGTTTGAGGCCGGTTTGGAGGCGCTTGGTTGTAGATGCTCTCAGCTCCTCAACTCAGCTCACCGTGACAACAGTATAGCCGACCATGGACGGGCAAATTCACTATTTTGGCCCCTTTGACATAGTTTAGCGCGATTGGTGACATCGGCCCCTCGCCGATTGGCACCGCAACCGTCGTTGAGTCCTTCTTTGCTGGCCCCTTCGACTTCTGTGACATGCGGTACATCTCGTGCAGGTTCCCGTCTACGCATGCCCGGTGCTGGCAACACCAATGCGTGCCTTCGTCCACGACGTGTCCCCAAGCCTGGCAAGTCTGGAGTGGCGCTTTGTCAACTTCGTCTTCGTCCATCGACGCATGCCTGGTGCTGGCAACACCGACACATGCCTTCATGTACGATGCGTCCCTGGGTTTGGCAAAACCGGCGCGACGCCTCGTCAACAATGTCTTCTCCCCGACGCACCACTACTTCAACACCACTGCCCCCATGACTAACTCCGTGCCTCCTTGCGCCCACGGCTCCACCGCGACTTCCTTGACACCGGCTACGCCGACTCGACATCGACCACGGCGTTCTTCGCACGACTATCTCGACCACGGCTACACCACCCTACGCACTTGGCTACCTCGACATCAACACAAAGGGCAATCACCTCGCTTGAGCAACTCGTCGGATTCCTCTACAGTCAACACGACCGCAACGCGACACCGTCCATGATGGTCCCGCTACGATTGTGGGGGGATGTCAGCCCATCGATTGCTATTTTCTCGAGTCTGACTATCCACGACGCTCCTGTTGTTCGCAACGCTACCGCTACAACTGCGGGGGGGGGGGGGGTCTGTTAGAAATATATTTGGGATACATGTATTTGGTAGTCTAGGATTTTTAATCCGTCTCCTACCTTATCTCTAAGAGAAGCGTCTTGTCCTTCAAGTCTTCTACTCAATATATACTCGCCCTCAAGTCTCAATAATACATCCATCATACTCCGCCAATCCCCTCTCTATCCCTTCTTACACAATATATTAGAGAGTTGTTGGCTGCGACAAGTAAACGAACAAATCCTGGAACAAGTAACCGTAGCAGTAAAATGCATTATCAAGATTCAGCATTTGGTTCGAATGATTCTTTGATGGGCAAGAATCTGAACGAGCACGTAGCATATTGACAAACAGATACAACTAAGTGAAAGGCATTGCTTCAACTCAGACATGACAAATATTAAGGATATCAGGAAGCATGCATCAGTTACCTCATTTAAAAACGTACAAGGTCTTGCATTGACATAAAAGAGAAGAAACATGGCTGAAGATGCACACATACAAATATTCTTTCTTAAAATGCTAACTGTAAATTGTTGAACTACTCCCAGTAAAAAACTATGCAAAAGGCTCAAGTAGTCCATGCATATATTCTGAATTTAGACTTTCGTCATAGGCACTCGCTTCTCGCCAAGCATGTGCCTCATTTTTTTACACTAGATCGTTGATGGCGCGCGATGCGGTGCCTGTCTATTTTGCACTAGAACAATTGGATTTTTCAGAATTATTATGAAGTATCAAAAGATGGTTATGTTCGCACATGAACACGTCACCATGTATCTCCAATGCCAAGGGTGATGCATCGCAGCTCACGTCGAAGGAGACCCGTCCGGAAGCGCAGTATGCAAGCAGTCCGGTGGGTGCTTTTGAGTACCCAAAACCCCACACGCCCGAGAGGGACCCCGTCAGGGCACGTGGCGGCTATGGGCTGCCCAAAATCGGCCTGACCGCCCCTAGGGCCTCGAGGTTTGCTGCCCTGCAACAAGAAAAACGAACGAAGAACGAGGAAGAAGAAGAACAAGGATAGGAGATAGATGAACACGAAAAAGTAGTAGATGTATTTGTTCGATTGTGTGTTGTTGAATCAGCCGTCACCCCTTAGGTATATAACAGGCGGCTGGACTTCCTGTGCAAGGAAAATGCTTGGATTCACGCCCAGAACCCTAGTCAACTTTGGATTGATTTTGTCCGAACTTTTCATAACTGTCCGGTTTAAATTGGCTGCACTTTGCGGGTCTTTTTTGTGGCAGTAAACGATCTTGGATGAAAATGCGGACAAAAGCATATTTAATCGTTTCGACTAGACGAACAACTTTCATGTTGAACGTTTTTCGATTCGAGGCCATCTTCATGGCTGAATCGCTCACGCAAAACGGATTGTCACTCGCGCTACCCATTAGACACCATGTCTGATGGGGCGAGCCAGTTTTGCCTCGTGACAAAGCCGTATTCAAATGGCTAAGTTTTGCATACGATCTCGAATTGAGACGATTTTTATATCAAAATCATCCGTTTCGACGAGACGCACAACTTTCATGTTGAATGTTTTTCCATTTTAGGCCATTTAATTGGGTTTCAATCCATTCTTTAATCTGGTGTCAACATGAGCATCTTTGAACTTGTCATAACTTTTGCATCCGGGCTCCATTTTAGTCCATCTTCATATCCATCTTGATCTTCTCAAAGAGAGCCATCCCATGGTGACTTCAATAATAAGTCTGAATTAATCTTGACATAGCTTCAAGCTACTCTTTATGATCGTGCCACTTTTCAGCGTCAACGCATGCCCCCTGTTTTTTGGCAAAGCTAGCGTGCCAAAAAATAACTTGTACCCTGTTGGTTCTAAGGACGATGTCAACACTCCATCAGCCATTTATATGCTTAGGGCGATAATTAATATCGACCATTATTATTTTTGAATCCTTGATGCAAACTTGAGCGAAACCTTCTCAACTTCATTAACAATTCGATGATAAAATTCCATAGATATGTATCTCAAGGTCATCCTACAAACCATATTATTCACCCTTTTGCTAGGATTTTGTAGATAATCAACAATAAACTTTCTCCGGTCCTTACTTTAGCCCGCATAAAAATTTCATTAGTGTACGAAGCTGTGGGCTTCGGTTCGGCCTTACCTATGTTGGCGAGACGAAGCATCGGCTATTGAGAGAAATGCAATACACCATGATTAACATAGTATCCCGATGCTTGTTGTGCCAACTCTTTCGAATTTTCATGTCTAAATATATGAACAATTTTAAACCAATCCAAGGTAAATTTTGCATCTAGACATACCCCAAGATAAACTATAAGTGATTCGTCAAAACATTGATAATCCCCAGATATTTGTTGCACTACTCATAACTAATCACCGAAAGCCTCAATATGTATAGCACCTATAGCAAGTAAAATATTCAATCCGAATAACAATGCATATTCGGCTTTGATTAATCGTGCATAAAAATATTCTAAGCGGCATGAGGATTCAAAAATAGTACCATAAAGAAATATATAAACAACACCAACACTTTGTCCATTGCTACAAATTGAACCATCAAAACATAATCTCCATAGTACTAGAAAGACAAGGCTAATATCAACATTATGCATGTCATTAATCCGATGTTCAGTAATAAAATCAGCTATGATTTGGCCTCTTATAGATCTCAAAGATGCATAAGCCAAATCATATCCAAACAAAGTATAAGCCCACTAGCCAATTCCGCAACTATGAATTGGTCTATGCAGCATATATTCAATGACATCGGTCATGATGTCTCAACTCCATTCAATCATAATATAGGCATACATATAAATTTCCATGAGCACATACCTTATCTCGCTCTCCAATCGAACTAAGGACGATGTTAGAATACTACACCGGCCATGCATTGACATATTCTTAGGATGATAGATAAATATCGTCCATTACCGTGTAAACTTCATTCAAAGCACATATAGCCAAAATAAAAAAATGCAATGAGAAATGAAGTATTTCGGCCCTTTGGATCAGTAAAAAACTTGTAGCTAATCAAATGTATAGTGATTTGGTAATACCCTATCATGATGTAAGAAATTATATTGCAACCATGGATCATTATAAGCCCATTGAGGGTAACCAATCATACCTAATGACGAATTCCATGGAATAGGCATTAATGGCATAGTTGAAGCACATAATTCTTATTTTGAGTACCTCCTTTGGGAACCCATGCCATGTTCCTTTCTTCAAGTTCTTGTGCACTAAGTTTTTATAATACCTTCTTTTGCCAATATGATAAGCCGAGTGGGCATTTTGGCTGTGATTCTATTTTGACCAATGGCAATTCTTTTTTGTCTCTGTGCACCCTCAACTTCTTTTCTTCAGATTTGGAAATTTTATTTTTAACAATTGATTGCTCCACTTCTTTGCCTTTTGTAGCCAATGTCAACACTTTAATTGGCTCTTCGTTATTTGATATCAAATCTAAAGTAGCACACTTACGACCATCTTTCCTGACCCAGTATACTTGCTTGATCACCTCTTTCTTTGTACATGGGGTCCGAACCGATTCCTTATGATTGAAACGGTCTTTAACATGTGATTGTTCAGATGTTGTCTCAGAGCTGCATAATATTGGTGAAATGGTCTAAAATAAGATAGAGAATGTGCCCTTGTATCATACCTGTCACATGATGGATATGGATCTACATGAGCATAGGGAGGCATCCACAGCATTGGCATATGCGGCCCAAAATAAGGATATGAATATGTTGCATTCAAATTCTCGTCTTGCCAATACCGATCCTTGGATTTGCACCTAGGGGGTGATCTTGATGCTTTTGCATTAGTTGGCCGATAAGCACTTTTCTCTTCACTCTTCTTTTGATATTTATCTAATAATTGTGCAAAAGTGACTTTGGATTTCTTGCACTTGTGCTTATTGCGGCCTTTCTCTCCTTTGTTTCGACTTGCATCAATAGTTGGATTTTCTTGTTGCCCCCCAGTCCTTGGCGTCTTCATTGTAGCTTCGATGGAATTATCGCCCTCAAGATTATGTTCATTGTGCTCTTCAACAAATTGATTACTTGAAAGCTCAATCCCATCACCTGTAGTTTTTACCTTCTCTTTAAATGGATCGGCTTGAAGTAGCCGATGCAAAACCCTTTTTCCATCAGGACAATCGGAATAGACTGGTCATCTCTTGGTCTCTCAACAAATTTCAATCGTCCTTCAATGGCCGATTTAACTATATGACGAAACATGTTGCAATCCTCAAAATATGCAAGGACAAGTCATGCAATTTACAATACATTCGTTCCTAGATAGATGGATCAACATGGTGATCAAGAATTCTAATATAATTATTTCTCAACAAAAAATCAAAGATTTGATCACACATGTTTGAATTGAAGGTAATTTTGTTATTTTCTAGCTGATCTTGCCTTGATAATGGCTTTGGAGTTAAGCAAACGAATGGTTCAGATTTTGTATCACCCCATTCGTCTATGATTTTTATTTTGCATTCTTTTACCGATGTCATTGGATAAGATATTCTACTAGCATCGGTTTTTTGAAAAGCATCTAACCTTGGCTTTATGTTTCTGAAGCAAAAATAGTTAGAACATGCATTCCTCAATCGAGACCAGTAAGCCAAGTATGAAACAAGCAAAGCTACCCATGTAGATACGAACTTTAAATAAAGCAACGAGGGAAGCTTTGGCTGCAACAATAAGTCATTATCGGTCTTTATAAATGGCGCAATGGGTTGACCGATATGTTCTATAACGATTTTATTGCTAACAAGTAAATTACCCTTCTTCATTGGTCTTTCAAAATTACTTATGAGGATTTTTCTAATAGATGCATCAATAATAAAGTTTTGACCAAATCTGAAAATAGGTAAATTACTTGCTAAACATATCTCTTCAAATATGTTGGGAGAGCATGATGGTGGTGTGGCTTGAACAATATCTTGCTCCGCCTTTTTATGGATATTGGAAATATGCCCTAGAGGCAATAATAAAATGGTTATTATTATATTTCCTTGTTCATGATAATTGTCTATTGTTCATGCTATAATTGTATTAACCGGAAACCATAATACATGTGTGAATACATAGACCACAACATGTACCTAGTAAGCCTCTAGTTGACTAGCTCATTGATCAATAGATGATTATGATTTCCTGACCATGGACATTGGATGTCGTTGATAACGGGATCACATCATTAGGAGAATGATGTGATGGACAAGACCCAATCCTAAGCATAGCACAAGATCGTGTAGTTCGTTTGCTAGAGCTTTTCTAATGTCAAGTATCATTTCCTTAGACCATGAGATTTTGCAACTCCAGGATACCGTAGGAATGCTTTGGGTGTATCAAACGTCACAACGTAACTGGGTGGCTATAAAGGTGCACTACAGGTATCTCTGAAAGTGTCTATTGGGTTGGCATGAATCGAGACTGGGATTTGTCGCTCCGTATGACGGAGAGGTATCTCTGGGCCCACTCAGTAATGCATCATCATAATGAGCTCAATGTGACTAAGGAGTTAGCCACGGGATCATGCGTTACGGAACGAGTAAAGAGACTTGCCGGTAACGAGATTGAACGAGGTATGGGGATACCGACGATCGAATCTCGGGCAAGTAACATACTGATAGACAAAGGGAATTGTATACGGGATTGATTGAATCCCCGACATCGTGATTCATCCGATGAGATCATCGTGGAACACGTGGGAGCCAATATGGGTATCCATATCCCGCTATTGGTTATTGATCAGAGATGTGTCTCGGTCATGTCTGCATGGTAACCGAACCCGTAGGGTCTACACCCTCAAGGTTCGATGATGCTAGAGTTGTTATGGGAAATAGTATGTGGTTACCGAAGGTTGTTCGGAGTCCTAGATGAGATCCCGGACATGACGAGGAACTCCGGAATGGTCCGCAGGTGAAGATCGATATATTGGACGAAGGGTATTGGAGTCAAGAATTGTTCTAGGAGTACCGGGTGACGACAAGAATGACCGAAAGGTGTTTCGGAGGCCCCGGCAAGCGTTGGGGGGCCTTATGGGACAAGGGGAGGGGCACACCAGCCCGGTAAGGGGCTGTGCGCCCCTCCCACCCCCTCTCACGTAACCTGGAGAGGTGGGGGTGCCTTCCCTGGGGCAGCCACCCCTCCCGACTTGGGGGGCAAGTTTCCTAGGGGTGGGGGCGCCCAAACCCATCTAGGGTTTCCCCTGTGGCCGCCGCCCCTCCCCTAGGGAAACCCTAGGGAGCCTCCTTCCCCCTTCCCCCTATATATAGTGAGGGAGAGAGAGGGCAGCCGCACACCCTTCTCTGGCTCAGCCCTCCCCTCCTCCAACTCCTCCTCCTCCGTAGTGCTTAGCAAAGCTCTGCCGGAGAACCACGAGCTCCATCACCACCACGCTATCGTGCTGTCGGAGTTCTTCCTCAACTTCTCCTCACCCCTTGCTAGGTCAAGAAGGAGGAGACGTCCCCGGGCTGTACATGTGTTGAACGCGGAGGCGCCGTCCGTTCGGCGCTGGATCGGATCTTCCGGGATTTGAATCGCCGTGAGTACGACTCCATCATTCGCGTTGCTTGTAATGCTTCCGCTTAGAGATCTTCAAGGGTATGAAGATGCACTCCCCCTCTCTCGTTGCTAGCATCTCCTAGATTGATCTTGGTGACACGTAGGATTTTTTTGAATTATTGCTATGTTCCCCAACAGTGATATCAGAGCTAGGTCTATGCGTAGATTCCATGCACGAGTAGAACACAAAGTAGTTGTGGGTGATGATTTGTTCAATTTGCTTACCGTTAGTAGTCTTATTTTGATTCGGCAGCATTGTGGGATGAAGCGGCCCGGACCGACCTTACACGTACGCTTATGTGAGACTGGTTCCATCGACTGACATGCACTTGATGCATAAGGTGGCTAGCGGGTGTCTGTCTCTCCCACTTTACTCGGATCAGATTCGATAAAAAGGGTCCTTGTGAAGGGTAAATAGCAATTGGCATATCACCATTGTGGCTTTTGCGTAGGTAAGAAACGTTCTTGCTAGAAACCCATAGCAGCCACGTAAAACATGCAACAAAAATTAGAGGACGTCGAACTTGTTTTTGCAGGGTATGCTATGTGATGTGATATGGCCAAAAAGGATGTGATGAATGATATATGTGACTGATCATGTTCTTGTAATAGGAATCACGACTTGTATGTCGATGAGCATGGCAACCGGTAGGAGCCATAGGAGTTGTCTTAAATTATTGTATGACCTGCGTGTCAATAAAAACGCCATGTAATTACTTTACTTTATTGCTAACCATTAGCCATAGTAGTAGAAGTAATTGTTGGCAAGACAACTACATGAAGACACGATGATGGAGATCATGGTGTCATGCCGGTGACGAAGGTGATCATGCCACGCCTCGAAGATGGAGATCAAAGGTGCAAGATGATATTGGCCATATCATGTCACTTTATGATTTGCATGTGATGTTTGTCATGTTTACATCTTATTTGCTTAGAACGACGGTAGCATAAATAAGATGATCCCTCACTAAAATTTCAAGAAATGTGTTCCCCCTAATTGTGCACCGTTGCGAAGGTTCGTTGTTTCAAAGCACCACGTGATGATCGAGTGTGATAGATTCTAACGTTCACATACAACGGGTGTAAGCCAGATTTACACATGCGAAACACTTAGGTTGACTTGACGAGCCTAGCATGTACAGATGAAAGTGCAACTATACCTGGGTGGTTTTGGTAATTCCTAACAACATATAGTTCATTGAGCTAATGATATCTCAAGTTAAATATTCAGGAAAGCTCAATGATTGGCATGGAATGTATTGGAAATGTGGACCCCTCAAAATGCTAAGGACAAAATATTGGCTCAAGCTCTAAAGCTCAAGACTCTACATTTTTACTTTTAGTGATCCAAGATCACATTGAGTCCATAGGAAAAGCCAATACTATTAAAAGGGGATGAGGTGTTGCTTAATGGGCTGCTTGCTCAAAATGCTTAGTGATATGCTCCAAAAACCCTCAACTACTTTCTCATATCCACATATGTCCCAAACCAAAAGTCAAACTTGGCCCCACCGAAATTTTCTATCAGGCGCCACCGAGTTCATTTGACATACACTACAAGAAATATGTCAACTTATGACCTTCTGTCAGTGACCCTCGAAGAATTGGTCATAAGTTTATGACCATTTTAGACCAATTGGTCAAAAGCTGTCTGGGGGGCTCTAAACCCTAAACCATAACGACCATTTTGGTCAGAAAGGTCATAATTTCATTAGAGGAAATGGTCATAAAGCAAACAGCGCTAGTCCGCTGCCTTATTTCTAGTTGTTAACGACCAATATAGATGGTCATAGCCTTGTAAATTGTGGTGGGTTGCTATGACTAGGCGCCACCTCATCAGTTTTGCCTATGTGTCATGTCCATGTGGCAGTTTTTGCCCTAGGTTGTGAAGCAACCTATACTTCTGTCATTCCCAAAATTCCCAAAAAAATCTCATAAATTCTTTGGGTCATATCTTCGTCAAATATGTAAAAACCTTCCTTGCCTAGTTCAAAAATAATTCAAAAATATTCATTTTCCTATTCTGTTCAGAACAACAGTTTGTGAAGGAAGTACCACTTTGGCATGTCCAAATAGTATCCATTTTCTACAATGCTTTCCTATGCCCAAATAACCATCCTCCACCAAATGCCAGCTCAATCCATTCATTATTTTGAGCCGAGCTTCAACGTTCATATTTATGTCCAGTGTGGTAGTTTGCAAAGCAAGTACCACCTAGGCTTCTCCTTTTGAGATGAAAATTTGTGAAGACGGTCTTCTTAGTAACTGTTCATCCTCAGCCAAAACTCACGCCCATTAGCCATGTACATTTCCCGTACCGCTAATCAAACACTTGGCTGTTAATTCATGTTTGAGCATCGATCGGTCTCCTCGTGAGAATCTTATGTTGTAATTTTCTTCCTACCACCTACCTGGGGAGTGCCCAAACCACTAGACATGCCTAGGCTTCCTAGAACACAAGGCAACGCCACGGTCACGCGGTGACCACGCAGTGGGCATGCGAGTTTACGCGCTCTAGAGTTGGGGGCCTCGGCCACCACACAAACCTCGACGTATCGCCAGCAAACCATGTATTTATGATTAAATAGGTACTTATGTAACTATAAATGATTTTTGGAAAAAATAAATAGTAAACTATGAGGCAACTGCAGTTCAAATTTGACCCGCTTCCTACTGAATCGGCGGGAATGTGTCTTTTTCACCAGAGGTGGATAAAAACTTTTTACACCCAACCATTTTGTCAATTGTTCATTCAATATGGCCTAGTATTTTAGAAAAATGATTTGGTCCAATTTTGCAACAATTATTTGGGAGGTCCTTCACAAAAAAACCTCCTTTTGGGCACTCGAAAAATGGAAAATGGTTCTTTCGTCCAAAGAAAAAAAACTTCCTTAGGCAAAATTGTTTGCCATTCCAAGATGCCCCCTTGTGCACAATATGAGATAATTTGAACAAACTATGCCATGAATGTGGCCATAAGATTGATCATTTGGCTTGAAAGCCATGAATCTTCACGCATGATAGCTCGTTTCTGAGAACACTTTTTTAAAATAATTACCGTATTACAATTTTATTATTTTTCATGGAAACTTGGTCACATATAATGACACAATGCGAAGGTTTTCCAATTTTTTGATTTTTTTTGAATTTTTTATGCCCGTTTCAAAATGCGGTCAAAACAGCGGGCTTGACCGTTCCTAGCTAGTGGTTGAATCTTGGAAAAATTTTGGTGTTTCTATGATAAAATAGATACTTATGTACCTAGAAATGATTTTTATAAAAAATAAATAGCAAACTATGAGGCAGCTGCAGTTCAAATTTGACCCGCTTCCACTTGAATCAGCGACAATTTGTCTTTTTCACCAGAGGTGGATCAAAACTTTTTACACCCAAACGTTTTGTCAATTGTGCATTAAACATGGCGTAGTATTTTATAAAATTGATTTGGTCCATTTTTGCAACAATTATTTGGTAGTTCCTTCACAAAAAAACCTCCTTTTAGGCACTCGAAAAATGGAAAATGGTTTTTTCGTCCAAAGAAAATGAAAACTTCCTTAGGCAACATTGTTTGCCATTCCAATATGCACCCTTGTGCACAATATGAGATCATTTAAGCAAACTATGCCATGAATCTGGCCATAAGATTGATCATTTGGCTTGAAAGCCATTGATCTCCACACGTGATAGCTCGTTTCTGAGAACACTTTTTTAAAATAATTGCCGTATTACAAGTTTATTATTTTTCCTGGGAACGTGGCCACATATAATGACATAATGTGAAGGTTTCCCAATTTTTTGATTTTTTTGAATTTTTTATGCCCGTTTCAAAATGCGGTCAAAACAACGGGAATGACCGTTCCTAGCTAGTGGTTGAATCTTGGAATTTTTTTGGTGTTTCTTTGATAAAATAGATACTTATGTACCTAGAAATGATTTTTGGAAAAATTAAAGAGCAAACTATGAGGCAGCTGCAGTTCAAATTTGACCCGCTTCCAACTGAATCGGCGGGAATTTGTCTTTTTCATGAGAGGTGGATCAAAACTTTTTACACCCAACCATTTGGTCAATTGTGCATTAAATATGTCCTAGTATTTTATAAAATTTATTTGGTACAATTTTGCAACAAATATATGGTAGGTCCTTCACAAAAAAACCTCATTTCGGGCACTCGAAAAATAGAGAATGAATTTTCCGTGCAAAGAAAATGAAAACTCCCTTAGGCATAATTGTTTGGAATTCCAAGATGCACCCTTGTGCACAATATGTGATCATTTGAACAAACTATGCCATGAATGTGGCCATAAGAGTGATCATTTGGCTTGAAAGCCATGAATCTTCACGCATGATAGGTCATTTCTGAGAACACTTTTTTAAAATAATTACCGTATTACAAGTTTATTGTTTTTTCTGGTAACTTGGTCACATATGATGACACAACGCGAAGGTTTTGCATTTTTTTGATTTTTTTTTGAATTTGTTATGCCTGTTTCAAAATGCGATCGAAACGGCGGGCATGACCGTTCCTAGCTAGTGGTTGAATCTTGGAATTTTTTTTGGTGTTTCTCTAATTAAATAGATACTTTTGTACCTACAAATGATTTTTGAGAAAAATAAATAGCAAACTATGCGGCAGCCGCAGTTCAAATTTGACCCGCTTCCAACTGAATCGGTGGAAATTTGTCTTTTTCACCAGAGGTGGGTCAAAACTTTTTACACCCAAACATTTGGTCAATTGTGAATTGTATATGACCTAGCATTTTAGAAAAATTATTTGGTCCAATTGTGCAACAATTATTTGGTAGGTTCTTCACAAAAAAGTCATTTGGGGCACTCGAAAAATGAATTTTTTTGTGTGCAATGCAAATGAAGACCACAAAATCATCATTGTTTGAAATCCTAAGATACACATATGTGCACAATATTGGGTCATTTAAACATACAACATGAGGCTAATATGTTGAGTGTTTAACCGAAATAAGAGGTTAAAAATATAAAAGAGACAAAAGAAAGAAACACAATTACATAAGCTGGATTTTGATTGGTGGAACCATGTATGACACGGATCAATGACATGGCAGACATCCTACCATCCATTGCTAGCAATCCCACGTCCATCCATCCATCCATCCATCTGAAGAAAGGAGAAAAAACCCACCGCACCCACTCCTCGTCCTCGCGAACCCTACCCAACCACTCGTCGCTTCCTTCCCTTCCCATCCCCTCCCCGCCGCCACCTCCCTCCCCGCCACCACCACCGACCTCGCCTGTCGCCGCCGTGCACCAACCTCCCCTCCCCTTCCTTCCCTACCTTAGTCGTCCGCCTCCATCTTCGTGTCTGACCGCACACAAACTCCCTCATCCTTCTCTGTTAGGGTTAGGGTTTGCGGTCGGAGCGGAGCGGCGCGGCGCGGCTCTGATGGGATGGGTATCTGACGGACGGAGTTGGAGGAGAAGAAGGACCCCGACGTCTTCATCAGCTAACACCAAGACCAGCCTTCCATCTTCGACGCCGACGGATCCGCGAGCGACCACCCAGGATCTGCGGCCACGGCGGCGCTAGCGGGTTGGTCCGCGGTTGGTCCCTTGCTCCCTGTTGTTCTCTGCGTGTTTGGTCCGCGGTTGATTTCCGGTCGCCCTTGGGCGTTTGCTCTGTGCAGGTGTACACCGAGGGGACCCAAATCGTCATCTGGTGGTTCGAGAAGCCGATCATCTACGACGTCTGCGCACGACCCAACGCAACCTGGTGGAGAACACCTCCGGAAGCTGGGATTGGTAACGTTCTCCTATTCTTGATTCCTCTTTACCTGATCAGATGCGTGATTTATTACTTACCTGGGAGCCAAATCCATGATTGGGAGGGTCCGATTTTAGTTGGCCTTGTTGATGTTCTTTCAAGTCTAGCATCTGAGAGGATCAGACACGTGCAGTGATTAATTTGCTAGCTACATGTGGTTGGGGTCTGGTACAAGTAAAAGGGCTTTGGCATTTGTTCATTTGAGCATATCCTGTAAGTGTGGACTGTAACGGGTCGTGCATATAGCAATTTGGACAGGTTTATGGGGTCTGGTACATGCAAAGGGTTGTGGGTTGTGGCATTATCATTTCCGAGCCCTGTAATAGGATCTGACTAAACACCTAGCCCACCTTGCCTGGTATGCTTGTATCTGCTACATGTTGTTTTCATCTTGATAGCTAGCAGCCTAGCAGCATGAACTTTGATTATGAAATCTCTATATGATGTATAATTAATTGCGTCAATCTCGAATTTGTTGTGAATTGTAAGATGCTTTGAGTAAATGTTTTTTTGCCTTCTCACGTGTAGGTGGTCAGGTGAGATAGCAAGCAGAGGTTCAGTCTGTTGGATTAGGATGGCGAGCTGCTGATTTGGGTTAACCAGGGGCAAACTATGGCAATATGATTTCTGCCTGACCCTCCAGACCATGGGGAATCAGAGTCAGCCGCTGGCGGGGGATGTGGGCAACGACCAGATCGTCGTCCTATCCAAGTGAAGGGGACAACTCAACTAGGTCTGCAGGTAACTCAACTTGACCCTGCTGTTGTTATGATTTCTGTAGTAGAAGCATGTTAAGAGACTCGGCTGTATTCATGGAGGTGCTTAAATATGTTCTGCTTAGCCTTAGGGCATGACTAAGGCATGCCATATGTTCTGTTTGAAGTCACTTCCAAATAATCTAACCATATCAGCGGCTTCAGTAATTATATCATTATTGCCTTGTTTTGAGACTTGCACAAAATTACTTGATGGCCAATATTTCAACACAAAATGCTGAATCAGGATGTGAAGTGATTTTATGGGTTTCTGGGGTTCTATTGACTAAATCCTATTATTAGTATACTTTTTTGTTCAACACTTGAATATCCTGCTAGCATGTTCATCCGAAATTACTAGATGGTTTTTGCCCTGTGCAAGTGGCTTAGCATAGTAAATTAGTATACTTTTTTGATATCCTGCTAGCAAATGATTATTAGCACAGTTGAGTTCCAGATTTGTTTTAGGGGTGTGTGTGTGGGGGGGGGGGGTACACTTTTAGGCCTTTTTTGCTCCGATCGTGATTTTTGGATTCTGGCCTTGGGATTTGTCAAATGTTCCAAGTTCAGTTTTCACTAGAAATACTGTTGGTCGTAAGTACAGCAGTGCAAGCTATTCAATAATGGCAAATCTGCTGGTTATTAGCCATCTCTGGTTAACTAGTTATTTGAGGGACAGTAGGGCGATAAATTACTGTAAAATGCTTAAAATGTGAAGCCTGTAACACTTGACAAGCATAATATACTAATATACTGTACATTACTAGTAGAATACTTTTGCTCTCATTACAGTGCAAGCAATTCAATAGCAGGGAACACAATTACTTAACCATCTCTGACTAATCAGCCATTTAAAAAGCATTACTTATTAGGGGAGGGGTGGATCTAATATTGTGCAACACTTGAATTCTTAGCACTGGCTAAGCATAATATATTTTTACTAATTTGTGTGTTTTCTGCTGTCTTTGAGAATATAAAAGAGCTCAAGTGCTTCAGTTGTCATTGCTGTCTGTTGTTTGATTTGTCAAACCCCAAGTTCAATTTTCACTAGGAATATAGTTGCTCTTGTCAGCGTGCAAGCAGTCCACTAATGTGAAATCTGCAAATATTTTACCATCCCTTACTAATCACCCATTTAATGCTTTAACGTAGTGCATACATATATTTTATTAATTATCACCTCTTTTGGTGTCTTAACTAATAGTAGCAATATACAGTATATCTGTCAAGTATCCGATTCACGGACCAACTGGTGAACTGAAGCGCTTGTTCTTGTTGCTGCTGCTGTTGTTGCAGGACATGAAGCAGTGCAGTAGTAGCTAGTTTGCAAGGATGCTCAAGATTGCTGTCTGGTGCCTCACATCTCCTGAAGAGCACTTCATCACCCTGCGCGCCCGCTGGTGGCTGCACTGCATCACGCGCAGCCGCGAGTGCGATGCCAGGCTCGTCGTGCCCATGGGGGAACAGGTGAGGCCATCAGATTCTGCCGTTGTCGTCGGCGTATCGCATATTTTTTTTAATTTCCTAGTGTTTTTCTGTTGGCTTGTCTCAGTAGGATTCAGTTTGGTGAGGGTTGACATGATTGGTGATGCTGTATTATTGTGTCTCTTTGACTTGAGTTGTTGTACAGTTAGGATCGCTTGTCATGTTAGGGTGTCTGACTGCAATTTTTGGCTTGCCTGATGCTAAATTCTAGATGGTCTGCCCAAACGATGCTCATCGCGTTTCTGTTAGCCTGCGTTACAACTCATTTTTTATTTAAAGAACAACCAAGTGGCACAGTGGTTCTACTTCTCATAAATTAACAGAAAGGTTCTAGCATGTTTTCATTTGCAAGTAAAACTCGACCTTCTTTTAGTTGAGTGAATATGTTTCTGATATGGAACGTTTTACAGTACATTTCTTTCCTTCTAAATGTGAATTCATGTACATCATCAAGCATTTCACATTTGCTACTGTTATCCGTGCCGTCATGCATTAGGATCGACCCCTAGCTGCTTGTGTATTTATTTATTATTTTGTTCAATATTCTTTTCCTAGCTGTTGTATGTTTGAGGATATTGCTTTCATTCTGAATTCACAGCCATGATAATGATCGTTTCTTGTCTTTTACAGGAGCTCCAGGCTCAAGAAGTTGGAAAAAGGGAACGCTTCATCTTTGTAGCTAATTATATGTTCCTGGATGATGTGAATGGCTGTTATAGTATTTCATAGCAGCACTTTTGTAGTTGTTCTAAATTCCTGGATGATGTGAACTATGGCATGATTGTAATATATATAATATACTCATTTTGGTCGCCATTTATGAAAATTTGTGTGATTGGGGCTCTCTGGACCAAAATACTGGTTACTTTATTGTTGATATGTCGGAAATGAAACATATACTATTTGGGCCCTAAAAAGGCCACAAATCAAACAATGAACAAAAGGCGATGGCCAAGTAAATAAAAAGGCTTAGGCCCAAAAACGTAATAGATCACAAAAAGGCCATGATCCATGAAATAAATTGTTGGGCCAGGCCCATGTAGCTAGAGAATATTAATAGAGAAAATATATAGTAAAAAGGCTGAATTGTTGGGCTAGGCCCATGTAGAAAATCGAATTGGACCGGGCTGAATCTTGTGCCACGTCAGATTGCCATGCTGGATGCCTACGTGGCCTGGGGAGGTTGCTAGTGACCAAAACGCCACAGTAGACGTATTTTGGTCATAAACGTCTTCGACCATTCCAGAAGAAAGGTCGCTATAGTCAGTTTATGACCGCCAGCTTTTGACCTTCTGTTTTTGGTCACAAAAAGGTCACAAATGAAAAACCATGACCTTTCAGTGACCAATAGTGGTGGTCACAAGTTGACACATTTCTTGTAGTGATAGCCATGGCCACAAACGCTAGTCACTTCGGTCTTACCGATAGGGATCTCGGTCTCACCGAGATGGGATTGCAAACTCTTTGTTTCCCTTCGTAATGTTTTGGTCCAACCGAGATGAGCGATTGGTCCCACCGAGTTCACAATGCAAACTCTTTGTTTCCCCTTCGTAACGTCTCGGTCTCACTGAGATGAGCGAGTCGGTCCCACCGAGTTTGCCTGACCAACTCTCTGGTTATCTTATTACCAAAATCGGTCCCACCAGGTTTGTGTAATTGGTCTCACCGAGATTACGTTATGCCCTAACCCTAATGAAATCGGTCACACCGAGTTGACATGTCGGTCCCACCGAAAAGCCTAACATTCACATTTTGAACTAAATCGGTCTGACCGAGTTTCATTATTCGGTCCCACCGAGTTTCGTGATTTGTGTGTAACGGTTAGATTTTGTGTGGAGGCTATATATACCCCTCCACCCACTCTTCATTCGTGGAGAGAGCTATTAGAACATTCCTACACTTCCAACATTCATTTTCTGAGAAAGAACCACCTACTCATGTGTTGAGACCAAGATATTCCATTCCAACCATATGAATCTTGAACTCTAGCCTTCTCCAAGTTGCTTTCCACTAAAATCATATTTCCACCAAATCCAAATCAGTGAGAGAGAGAGAGAGTTGAGTGTTGGGGAGACTATCATTTAAAGCACAAGAGCAAGGAGTTCATCATCAACACACCGTCTATTAACTTTTGGAGAGTGGTGTCTCCTAGATGGGTTAGGTGTCACTTGGGATCCTCCGACAAGATTGTGGAGTTGAACCAAGGAGTTTGTATGGGCAAGGAGATCGCCTACTTCATGAAGATATACCCTAGTGAGGCAAGTCCTTCGTGGGTGATGGCCATGGTGGGATAGACAAGGTTGCTTCTTCGTGGACCCTTCGTGGGTGGAGCCCTCTGTGGACTCGCGCAACCGTTACCCTTCATGGGTTGAAGTCTCCACCAACGTGGATGTACGATAACACCACCTATCAGAATCACGCCAAAAATCTCCGTGTCTACATTGCGTTTGATCCCTCCAAACTCCTCCCTTTACCTTCATGTGCAATGTTTTACATTCCGCTGCTATACTCTTAGACTTGCATGTGTTGGTTGATTGCTTGACTAGTGCTAAGTTGCTAAAATCTGCCAAGACTTAAAATTGGGAAATGTTAGATTTTTATTAAGTCAAGTAGTCTAATCACCCCCTCTAGACACACTTTCGATCCTACAAGTGGTATCAAAGCTTTGATCTCCATTTGCCTTGATTTCCATAGCGTTTGGTGATCACAGCCTTGGTTTCACAACCTAGAAGAGTGTGGCATCTAGTGAGGGAAATTACCACCGTAGAGGTCCTTACTTTGATGGTACTAATTTTGCTAGTTGGAAGCATAAGATGAAAATGCATATTGTTGGACATAACCCCGCCGTTTGGGCTATTGTGTGTATTGGCTTGCAAGGTGAATTCTTTGATGGGAGAGAACCAAACTGTGAAGCTACCGCGGAAGAGTTGAAGATGCTGCAATACAATGCTCAAGCTTGTGATATTCTCTTCAATGGATTGTGCCCCGAAGAATTCAACAAAATCAGCCATCTTGAGAATGCAAAGGAAATTTGGGATACTTTGATTGATATGCACGAAGGTACCGACTCCGTCAAGGAATCCAAATTGGATGTACTTCAAAGTCAACTTGACAAGTTCAAAATGAAGGATGGTGAAGGTGTCGCTCATGTACTCTAGGCTTGCTCTCATCACAAATGAGATTGCCGGCTTAGGAAGTGAAGAGATGACCAATAGATTCATCATCAAGAAGATCCTAAGAGCCTTGGATGGAAAATATGATACCGTGTGTACATTGGTTCAAAAGATGCCCAATTACAAAGATCTCTAGACAACGGAAGTCATTGGAAGAATTGTTGCTCATGAGATGTCACTCAAGGAGAAGTAAGAGCTTCACAACAAGTCAAGTGGTGCTTACAAAGCCTCATATGATGCTCCCACATCATCAAGTGAGAAACAAACCTTCAATGAACAATTGAGCCTTATGGTGAAGAACTTCAAGAAGTTCTACAAGAGTATAAGCAAGGAAAGAAGTTCCGGGTCAAGGTCCTACAATGACAAAATATCTCCGAGTCGTGAACGTAATTGCTACAATTGTGGAAGACCTGGACACTACTCCAATGAGTGTACGACTCCCTACAAAAGAAGACAAGATTCACCCAAAAGGAGAAGTAGAAGAGAAGAATCACCACCTAGAGAGAGGAGTAGAGATGACCATTATGAACGAAGAACATCACGGAGAAGCAAGGATTCGGGAAGGAAGGACAAATCATCAAGGAGCTACAAAAACGAAGACATCAAGCTCATGTTGGTGAATGGGTATCTGGCTCCGACTCCGACAATCACTCTGAGAGAAGTTATCACTCCGACTCTGAATATACTCAAGATGAAGGTGTTTCCGGTCTAGCACTTGTGTCAACCAACTCCCACGACATATTTGACTCACCAAATGAAGGAATTGGAAGATGCTTCATGGCTAAAGGCCCAAAGGTATCACACCCGATCGAGTATGTTGATTTCAATAGTGATGAAGATGATTTGCTAGGATTTGATGATTTACTTGTTGACAACTCTAGTTATGAAAACTATGATGAACTTACTATTAATCATGCTAATCAAGATAAAACTAATGACGATGATAAGAAGGAGATTGAGCATCTGACTAAAGAACTAAACACTCTTAAGTTAGCTCATGAAACTACCTTGGAAGATCATAGAGAACTTTTAAAGACTCATGAAAAGTTATGCTTTGAAAAGCTCAACCTTGAGCAAAAGCGTGGGTTCTTAAAGGCAACCCATGATGATCTTCGCAAGAAAATTTCTTCTTATATTCCCAAGCATTTACTCTTGTCTACTTACATGCCACAAGTAAAATCTAGCAACAAAAGTAAGAAAGATTCTTCATCTAGTAGTAACAATAATCATGCTAAATCCAATGTTGGTGCTTCTAGTCGTTCTCTTGATTCCACTAATGATTCTCTTAGCCAAGTTACACTTGAGCAAGAAAATAGCTTATTGAAGGGAATTATAGAGAAAGCTGTTTACAAGAGCCTTGCCGGGAGTAAGCAATTTGAGGAAATTGTACGCAAGCAAGGAAGACACCGGAAGAATCAAGGAATTGGTTTTGAACGAAAGTTCAATGCCAATGGAGTTGAGTGGGAAGAAGATCAATACCCCAAGACGAAGTTTGTTCCTCAACAAGAGAAGTATGATCCTACTTCTTTCCAAGGGACACAAGCTCAAGATGATCTTCCACCACAAGACCACAAGCTTAAAGGGAAGGACAAGCTTCAAGAGGAGATTGATGCATTTGAAGAAGCTCCCAAGGCCTTGGTCAAGTGGGTTCCGAAGACTACATCAAGTTCTACTACATCAAGTACGACTACAACTCCAAGGATTCCCATCAAGATGATGTGGATCCCGAAGAAGAAGAACTAGAGAGTTCTTGAGGGTGACTCCACCAACATACTTCACTCATATCTTTTGGCAAGGACATGTGCAAACAACTTCCACATCTTGCACTAGTTCTAGGAGTCACAAACCCTCTTGTTGGTAAGACAAGGGACAAGATAACCTAATGCTTTCATGGACATCATCTTATGTGAACATCACTCTATGTCTATGGATATTCTTGTTTGTTCCTTGTGGGACTAACCCGTGTAGGTATTGAAAGTGCAACTCACTCCAATGGATTGCTCCGAATGATCTACATCAACATTGAGCATCTACATCTTCAACACCTACATGAAGTCATCATCGACAAAACCCAAGGTTAGTTCATTCCTCTTAGGGGGGGTATCACATCTAGGGGGAGCTTTACTCTAATCAATTGAGCTAACGCAACTCTAAAGGTGTGAGCACAACAATACTTTATGTAAAAGTGGCAACCCCACTTGTGCTTAAACAATGAGTATGACCTATGATATTGAAAAATCTCCGACAATCACTATTGGAAGTTTTCAAATACCTCTACCTATTGTCAAAAAGAAATATGAAATGCTTATTGTTGGGGAAATACATATCCCCATTGAGGTAACTTAGTGATTTATGAAAGTTCTTCGGTTTCATGCTAACCGAAAGTGGTTGTTAATAAGAGTTGATCAACCTTATTAATGAATCATTTTTGAACGGTATGAAGTTGATGAATTTAGTAAGCACAACTTTCTGTCCCTACTTTTTATTCTCTGTTTTTATTAGTTAAATAAAATAAAATGCCATGTTTTGTTTGTTTTCTGAATTTCCCGTGCAATAAAAAATGACCCAAAAATAAAAGTTCTCAGAATACCCTAAAAATTTCATATGAATTTTTTCTGAATATTTAAGGATTTTTAGTGTAAAAATAACCAGAGGGGGTGCACCAGGTGGGCACAACCCATCTGGGCGCACCAGCACCCCCTGGCGCGCCCTGGGGGTTGTGGTCCCCACGTGGGCCCCCTCACTTATCTCTTCATCCCACATTGTCACCTACCTCCAGAAAAAAATCACTCTCCCTCTCTGTCGGGGATATACCCCGTGGTATGACCGAGCCGGAGTTATAACCCGGCTAGGACTTGGTAAACCGGCAGATGGTAAACCAGCAGAGAGTTAAGACATACAGTTAAGAGAGATGGTTAAGACGGATGGTAATCTGGCAGATGATAACCCGGCAGGTGTTAAGTCAGATCATAACCCGACAGGTGTTAAGTCCCGGCAGGTGTTAAGTCAGATGATAACCCGGCAGGTGTTAAGTCAGATGATAACACGGCAAGTGTTAAGTCAGATAATAACCCGGCAGACAGTCATAACCCGGCAGACAATCATAACCCAGCAGACAGTCATAACCCGACAGACAGTCATAACCCAGCAGAAAGGGCCGCCTGGGGTTATGAAGCCCGAGGCGTTAAGAAGCCCATGAATAGAAGTCAAAATAGTTTAAGTCTTAATCTGAGTTGGACTCTACATGTAGCCCGCCCCTTCAAACATATATAAGGACGGGCAGGGCACCCCGAAGAGGGGGGGGATAATCTTGAGGGTTAGACACAACTAGGAGAGCCGGTTTACAGCGACTCCCTCATGATGATAATGAGACATAGCCATAAACAACATGTAGGTTTGTTACCGGATGATGTTTCCCGGGGCCCGAAGCTGTCTAAACCCTTGTTTGTGTTGCGTCTCTCGATTCCAATCAACCCCTCTCAAGCTACCACATAGATGCGTTGGCCTCACGACACACTAGGACATCTGCTGTGACAATTCCACGACAGTTGGCGCCCGCCGTGGGGCCTGCGCACGGTGGTGTTGAGTTCTTGGAGGGATCTCTCGAGGGATTGAGAAGTTTGCAATTTTTTGGATGAAGAAGATCCTGTTTGGAAGGATTTGCATCGGCTTCAAGTTTATCAGTCTAGATTTAAGATATAATAGGTTGAAGGTTCAAAAGAAATTAGTGTTACTATTGAGCTGCCGCCATCGGATGTGTAACCCTTCAAGTTACAGTCAAACCAAAGGGCAACACGAACAACCAAAGACCCATAATCAGACCCTGACTACATCCAGACTCGGATTCGCCGGCCAGGCCTGCTCTTCCTCACCCCCGGATTCCACCATCAAGGGTCGTTGCTCCGTCCGAGTCAAACTGGCCACTAAGCCCGCTGAGCGGTTAAGTCGCCGCAGCTGTGCAAAATCCGCTCTGCCCCTCTGGTCGGTCTCAAACCGCCCGCCGGTTCGTGCCTTTTCCTGCCGTCTCGCCGTTGTGGCAAACCGCCCGCCGGATTCGTGCTTTTCCGGCCGCACGCCCTCATCTCTACAGCCGCAAGCCCGGACCGAGTCGCCGCTCTGGTCGGTTCTGGCGACCCCCGCGCCAGCTCTGCGGCTCTATCTCTGCCCCTGCTGCTCCTCCGTGCCTTCTCGGCGGATCCGCCTACGCTTCTGCTACTGTCACGGCCGCGCTGAACCGGCCACAGCCGCGTGACAACCTGCCTCGGCTTGAACCGCCACTCTGCTAGCGGATGCCTGACCGTCGAGCCTCTCCGCTCTGCGCCGGTTCAGCCCGCGCCACCTCTTCTGGCACGAGCCGCCTCTCCCGCGATCATCTCCAGCCCTGCTGGCTCTCGCCGCTCACTCCACCAAAGAAGGAGCCCTGCTTCCCCTGCGCTTGCTCTGGCTGGAAAGAAGGAAACAAAGGAAAAGTCAAGGGTGAAAAAAAGAAAAAAAGAGGTCTGACATGACCCAGAGGATCCCTTCTGAGCTGCCCGTGCTGCGTTTTAAGCCGCCACCTCTATCATCATGCTGCAACTCTATGGATGATAATTTTCAATAAAATATATCAGTACCATGCTTCCCCTATGGAGTGTGTGTTAGCATCATCATGCATCGGCGTCCGCACATGCTTGCTATTGAACGGGTGTGCGCAAGCCACCGTCTGTGCAGCTTGATCTACATCAACTCGCCGGGACAGCGCCTGTGATTGACTCACCGTCCACATGGTTTACCGCGCCTGCGGTTGACTCGTCCGTCCGCACTAGCTTACAACGCCGCGACTGACTCATCTGTCTGCTGCTACGGCCGACTCGGCCGTGATTGATTTCAGCTTCACAGTGGTGATTATCAACTCCGTGGTGGATAATTTCTGGCCTAACATATCAGCTGAAATCCATCCGGTATATTTTTATATTATATATTGTTTTGTTTAAAAGAGCAATTACTTCGGCTTGCAAAGTTATCTAATGCAGGACCCTAAACCGCCATATTGGCGAATATTTAAAGGCCGTCAGAAAATTTCCGGCTTAAAAGGAAGGATCCCGGTTTAAAATCCGGCTCAAGGGAAAGCTGTCTCCCACAAAGCTTTGAAGCTCTCAATATCTGGTTTAAGAATTTATGGTTCAAAAGAATAATCTCTCGCAAGTTCGAGTTCTCAGGAAAAATTAAAGGGACCAAAGAGAGTCTGTTGCAAAAGCACAGCTCAAACATAGGTGCCCCTTGAGCACAACTCACAATATCACTTGGGGGCTTGGTCGTATTTGAACCATAGCTACACCTCTTGATCGGCATAAGGCCACCAGGGAAATAACTTGGGGGCTTGGTCGTATTCGAACCATAGCTACACCTCTTGATCGGCGTAAGGCCACCAGGGAAATCATTTGGGGGCTTGGTCGTATTCGAACCATAGCTACACCTCTTGATTGGCATAAGGCCACCAGGGAAATCACTTGGGGACTTGGTCATATTAGACCATAGCTACACCTCTTGATCGGTGTAAGGCCACCAGGGAAATCACTTGGGGTCTTGGTCGTATTCGAACCATAGCTACACCTCTTGATCGGCATAAGGCCACCAGGATAATCACTTGGGGGCTTGGTCGCATTCAAACCATAGCTACACCTCTTGATTGGCGTAAGGCCACCAGGATAATCACTTGGGGGCTCTGGTCGTATTCGAACCAAAGCTTATACCCTCTTGATTTTTTAGGTTTATTTTGATGAAGTTTATAATGCTTTATGAATATAATTTACTTATGTTTATTAACCCGGCCTGGCTTTCGACTATAAGTCGCCAGTATATATTTGTATGGCACCATTGGAATCATGCGCTTATAAATCATTGGATATATTATTCAAATATTTAATAGCCAACGTGGCTAGATTTTTATTATGATTATCAATAACCAGTATTATGATTGTGGTTTTCAAAGTCGCTTTAGCGCAATGGATATTATTTTATCGATGGATATGATTTATTCTACAATAGAAGGAATAGTCCCGAGTCGCTGTAGGCTTATGGCCCGGCACTTGGGGGCTACATTATTCAAATTGAGATTACATCAAATATGCAAGTCCCTGTCACTGCCAGCATGCACCATGACACTTGGGGGCTAATGCAAAGTCATTTTTTGATCATCTTATTGAAGACCCAACTCATCACATTGTAATGAGCCGACCCTTGGGGGCTACCAATTGCTCTTGTCAACAATTCAAGGTACACAAGTCTTAATCCATTATATTGAAGGGTCCACTCCTCAGTTGGTAAAGCATAAAGCTCTTAACCTTATGGACGTGGGTTCAAGCCCCATGATGGGAGTTACATCATATGATGTTATTTTCAATGAAGTATATATAAAATCCCAGCTCAGTATTATCTTACTGAGCCGGCCCTTGGAGGCTACACGTTGTTGTTAAAGTCTACATGATCATATTGTCAAAGTCCCTGCTCATTATTTGCATAATGACCCGACCCTTGGGGGCTACACTGGTTGAAGTTTTTCTAAGCATCAGGCAATTACAAGTCCCAAGTTGCTGCAAGCATGACAACCCGACACTTGAGGGCTACATATGTGGAATACTCAGTTCTGATTACTAATTGAGATGAACAACCTGGTTTTCTTCAAGCTGTGACATTCATATCTATAATACTTAAATAGTTCATCCCCACTATTCTATTTCTCTTGACATGCAGCCTATCCATCTCAGCACCCTTACCACATCATCAGTTTCTCTTAATTATTTTGATCATGCATCTCACCAAGTCACATTATTTTAAAAAAATGATTCGATTGTCTGTAAACCGAAAGGCCTCTGTAACCCAAGAGTCGTCCTCCCTTGGCTTTCACCAACATCTTCTCAATCTCTGCTTCCATCCTCCCCTCAATTCCTTGCACGATCCATCAACTAATTACGTGGCTATATTAATCTCCGGCAACCGATCTACTTCGTCTTCATCTTCCATCAAAACAGATGGAAGAGTAACAGATAGCTGTTCCTCCTTTAAGGAAACGATTGTACTACAGATAGAGCTGTTACTCCTTTTAAGCAACCGATCTGCTCTATTCCTATAGCCCCCTGAAGGAAATATGCCCTAGAGGCAATAATAAAGTTATTATTTATTTCCTTATTTCATGATAAATGTTTATTATTCATGCTAGAATTGTATTAACCGGAAACATAATACATGTGTGAATACATAGACAAACAGAGTGTCACTAGTATGCCTCTACTTGACTAGCTCATTAATCAAAGATGGTTATGTTTCCTAACCATGAACAAAGAGTTGTTATTTGATTAAACGGGATCACATCATTAGGTGAATGATCTGATTGACATGACCCATTCCATTAGCTTAGCACCCGATCGTTTAGTATGTTGCTATTGCTTTCTTCATGACTTATACATGTTCCTATGACTATGAGATTATGCAACTCCCGTTTGCTGGAGGAACACTTTGTGTGCTACCAAACGTCACAACGTAAATGGGTGATTATAAAGGTGCTCTACATGTGTCTCCAAAGGTAAATGTTGGGTCGGCGTATTTCGAGATTAGAATTTGTCACTCCGATTGTCGGAGAGGTATCTCTGGGCCCTCTCGGTAATGCACATCACATAAGCCTTGCAAGCATTGCAACTAATGAGTTAGTTGCGAGATGATGTATTACGGAACGAGTAAAGAGACTTGCCGGTAACGAGATTGAACTAGGTATTGAGATACCGACGATCGAATCTCGGGCAAGTAACATATCGATGACAAAGGGAACAACGTATGTTGTTATGCGGTCTGACCGATAAAGATCTTCGTAGAATATGTAGGAGCCAATATGAGCATCCAGGTTCCGCTATTGGTTATTGACCGGAGACATGTCTCGGTCATGTCTACATTGTTCTCGAACCGTAGGGTCCGCACGCTTAAGGTTTCGATGACAGTTATATTATGAGTTTAGGAGTTTTGATGTACCGAAGGAGTTCAGAGTCCCGGATGAGATCGGGGACATGACGAGGAGTCTCGAAATGGTAGAGACGTAAAGATCGATATATTGGACGACTATATTCGGACATCGGAAAGGTTCCGAGTGATTCGGGTATTTTTTGGAGTACCGGGTAGTTACGGGAGAAGCAATGGGCCTTGATGGGCTTTAGTGGGAAGAGGAGAAAGGGCCAAGGGGCTGCTGCGCCCCCCTCCCCTCTAGTCCGAATTGGACTAGGGAAAGGGGGGCCGGCCACCTTTCCTTCTCCTCCACTTCCTTCTCCCTTCCTCCCCTCTTGGTGGACTCCTACTAGGACTCCACATCCTGGCCGCACCAAGCCTTGGCCGGCCTCCTCCTCCTCCATCCTTTATATACTGAGGCAAGGGGCACCCCATAGACACACAAATTGATCCTCGTGATCGTTCCTTAGCCGTGTGCGGTGCCCCCCTCCACCATATACCACCTCGGTCATATCGTTGTAGTGCTTAGGCGAAGCCCTGCGCCGTTAGAACATCATCATCGTCACCACGCCGTTGTGCTGACGGAACTCTTCCCCGACGCTTTGCTGGATCGGAGCCCGGGGATCATCATCGAGCTGTACGTGTGCTAAGAACTCGGAGGTGCCGGAGTGACGGTGCTTGGATCGGTTGAATCGGGAAGACGTACGACTACTTCCTCTACGTTGTGTCAACGCTTCCGTTGTCGATCTACAAGGGTACGTAGATCATACTCTCCCCTCTCGTTGCTATGCATCACCATGATCTTGCGTGTGCGTAGGAATTTTTTTGAAATTACTGCGTTACCCAACAGTGGCATCCGAGCCTAGGTTTTATATGTTGATGTTATATGCACGAGTAGAACACAAGTGAGTTGTGGGCGATATAAGTCATACTGCTTACCAGCATGTCATACTTTGGTTCAGCGGTATTGTTGGACGAAGCGACCCGGACCGACATTACGCGTACGCTTACGCGAGACCGGTTCTCCCGACGTGCTTTGCACATAGGTGGCTTGCGGGCGACAGCTTCTCCAACTTTAGTTGAACCGAGTGTGGCTACGCCCGGTCCTTGCGAAGGTTAAAACAACACCAACTTGACAAACTATCATCGTGGTTTTGATGCGTAGGTAAGATTGGTTCTTGCTTAAGCCTGTAGCAGCCATGTAAAACTTGCAACAACAAAGTAGATGACGTCTAACTTGTTTTTGCAGGGCATGTTGTGATGTGATATGGTCAAGACATGATGCTAAATTTTATTGTATGAGATGATCATGTTTTGTAACCGAGTTATCGGCAACTGGCAGGAGCCATATGGTTGTCGCTTTATTGTATGCAATGCAATCGCGCTGTAATGCTTTACTTTATCACTAAGCGGTAGCGATAGTCGTGGAAGCATAAGATTGGCGAGACGACAACGATGCTACGATGGAGATCAAGGTGTCGCGCCGGTGACGATGGTGATCACGACGGTGCTTCGAAGATGGAGATCACAAGCACAAGATGATGATGGCCATATCATATCACTTATATTGATTGCATGTGATGTTTATCTTTTATGCATCTTATCTTGCTTTGATTGACGGTAGCATTATAAGATGATCTCTCACTAATTATCAAGAAGTGTTCTCCCTGAGTATGCACCGTTGCGAAAGTTCTTCGTGCTGAGACACCACGTGATGATCGGGTGTGATAGGCTCTACGTTCAAATACAACGGGTGCAAAACAGTTGCACACGCGGAATACTCAGGTTATACTTGACGAGCCAAGCATATGCAGATATGGCCTCGGAACACGGAGACCGAAAGGTCGAGCGTGAATCATATAGTAGATATGATCAACATAGTGATGTTCACCAATGAAACTACTCCATCTCACGTGATGATCGGACATGGTTTAGTTGATTTGGATCACGTAATCACTTAGAGGATTAGAGGGATGTCTATCTAAGTGGGAGTTCTTAAGTAATACGATTAATTGAACTTTAATTTATCATGAACTTAGTCCTGGTAGTATTAGCATATCTATGTTGTAGATCAATAGCTCGCGTTGTTGCTTTCCGTATGTTTATTTTGATATGTTCCTAGAGAAAATTGTGTTGAAAGATGTTAGTAGCAATGATGCGGATTGGATCCGTGATCTGAGGTTTATCCTCATTGCTGCACAGAAGAATTATGTCCTTGTTGCACCGCTAGGTGACAGACCTATTGCAGGAGCAGATGCAGACGTTATGAACGTTTGGCTAGCTCAATATGATGACTACTTGATAGTTTAGTGCACCATGCTTAACGGCTTAGAATCGGGACTTCAAAGACGTTTTGAACGTCATGGACCATATGAGATGTTCCAGGAGTTGAAGTTAATATTTCAAGCAAATACCCGAGTTGAGAGATATGAAGTCTCCAACAAGTTCTATAGCTAAAAGATGGAGGAGAATCGCTCAACTAGTGAGCATGTGCCCAGATTGTCTGAGTACTGCAATCGCTTGAATCAAGTGGGAGTTAATCTTCCAGATAATATAGTGATTGACAGAATTCTCTAGTCACCATCACCAACTTAGTAGAACTTCATGATGAACTATGATATGCAAGGGATAACGGAAACAACTCCCAAGCTCTTCGTGATGCTGAAATCAACGAAGGTAGAAATCAAGAAAAACATCATGTGTTGATGGTTGACAAGACCACTAGTTTCAAGAAAAGGGCAAAGGGAAGAAGGGGAACTTCAAGAAGAACGGTAAGCAAGTTGCTGCTCAAGTGAAGAAGCCCAAGTCTGATCCTAAGCCTGAGACTAAGTGCTTCTACTACAAAGGGACTGGTCACTGGAAGCGGAACTACCCCAAGTGATTGGCAGATAAGAAGGATGGCAAAGTGAACATAAATATATTTGATATACATGTTATTGATGTGTACTTTACTAGTGTTTATAGAAACCCCTCAGTATTTGATAATAGTTCAGTTGCTAAGAGTAGTAACTCGAAACGGGAGTTGTAGAATGAACAGAGACTAGTTAAGGGTGAAGTGACGATGTGTGTTGGAAGTGGTTCCAAGATTGATATGATCATCATCGCACACTCCCTATACTTTCGGGATTAGTGTTGAACCTAAATAAGTGTTATTTGGTGTTTGCGTTGAGCATGAATATGATTTGATCATGTTTATTGTAATACAGTTATTCATTTAAGTAAAAGAATAAATTGTTGTTCTATTTACATGAATAAAACCTTATATGGTTACACACCCAATGAAAATAGTTCATTGGATCTCGATCTTAGTGATACACATATTCATAATATTGAAACTAAATGATGTGAAGTTAATAATGATAGTGCAACGTATTTGTGGCACTGCCGTTTAGGTCATATTGGTGTAAAGCGCATGAAGAAACTCCATGCTGATGGGATTTTGGAATCACTTGATTATGAATCACTTGATGCTTGCGAACCATGCCTTATGGGCAAGATGACTAAAACGCCGTTCGCCGGAACAATGAAGCAAGCAACAGATTTGTTGGAAATCATACATACTGATGTATGTGGTCCGATGAATATTAAGGCTTACAGCAGGTATCATTATTTTCTGACCTTCACAAGATGATTTGAGCAGATATGGGAATATCTACTTGATGAAACATAAGTCTGAAACATTTGAACAGTTCAAAGAATTTCAGAGTGAAGTGGAAAATCATCGTGACAAGAAAATAAAAGTTTCTACGATATGATCGCAGAGGTAAAATATTTGAGTTACGAGTCTGGTCTTCAGTTAAAACAATGTGAAATAGTTTCACTACTCACGCCACCTGAAACACCACAGCATAATGGTGTGTCCGAACGTCATAACCGTACTTTATTGGATATAGTGCAATATATGATGTATCTTACCGATCTACCACTATCGTTTTGGGGTTATGCATTAGAGACAGCTGCATTCACGTTAAATAGGGCACCATCAAAATCCGTTGAGACGACGCCTTATGAACTGTGGTTTGGCAAGAAACCAAAGTTGTCGTTTCTTAAAGTTTGGGGTTGTGATGCTTATGTGAAAAAGTTTCATCCTGATAAGCTCAAACCCAAATTGGAAAAGTGCGTCTTCATAGGATACCCTAAAGAAAATGTTGGGTACACCTTCTATCACAGATCCGAAGGCAAAATCTTCGTTGCTGAGAATGGATCCTTTCCAGAGAAGGAGTTTCTCTTGAAAGAAGTGAGTGGGAGAAAAGTAGAACTTGATGAGGCAACTGTACCTGCTCCCTTATTGGAAAGTAGTTCATCACAAGAAATCTGTTTCTATGACACCTACACCAATAAGTGAGAAGCTAATGATATTGATCATGAAACTTCAGATCAAGTTACTACCAAATCTTGTAGGTAAACCAGAGTGAGATCCGCACCAGAGTGGTACGGTAATCCTATTCTGGAAGTCATGTTACTAGACCATGACGAACTTGCGAACTATGAGGAAGCGATGATGAGCCCAGATTCCGTGAAATGGTTTGAGGCCATGAAATTTGAGATATGATCCATGTATGAGAACAAAGTATGGACTTTGATGGATTTTCCCGATGATCGGCAAACCATAGAAAATAAATGGATCTTCAAGAGGAAGACGGACGCTGATAGTAGTGTTACTATCTACAAAGCTAGAATTGTCGCAAAAGGTTTTCAACAAGTTCAAGGTGTTGACTACGATGAGAGTTTCTCACTCGTATCTATGCTTGAGTCTATCCGAATCATGTTAGTAATTGCCGCATTTTATGAAATCTGGCAAATGGATAAACAAAACTGCATTCCTTAATGGATTTATTAAAGAAGAGTTGTATATGATGCAACCAGAAGGTTTTGTCAATCCAAAAAGTGCTAACAAAATGTGCAAAATCCAGCGATCCATCTGTGGACTGGTGCAAGCATCTCGGAGTTGGAATATACGCTTTGATGAGTTGATCAAAGCATATAGTTTTATACAGACTTGCGGTGAAGCCTGTATTTACGAGAAAGTGAGTGGGAGCACTACAACATTTCTGATAAGTATATGTGAATGACATATTGTTGATCGAAAATAATGTAGAATTATTCTGTAAAGCATAAAGGAGTGTTTGAAAGGAGTTTTTCAAAGAAAGACTTCGGGTGAAGCTGCTTACATATTGAGCTTCAAGATCTATAGAGATAGATCAAGACGCTTGATAAGTTTTTTCAATGAGTACATACCTTGACAAGATTTTGAAGTATTTCAAAATGGAGCAGTCAAAGAAAGAGTTCTTGCCTGTATTACAAGGTGTGAAGTTGAGTAAGACTCAAAGCCCGACCATGGCAGAAGATAGAAAGAGAATGAAAGTCATTCCCTATGCCTTGGCCATAGGTTCTATAAAGTATGTCATGCTATATACCAGATCTATTGTATACCCTGCACTGATTTGGCAAGGGAGTACAATAGTGATCTAGGAGTAGATCACTGGACAGCGGTCAGAATTATCCTTAGTGAAATAAGGATATGTTTCTCGATTATGGACATGACAAAAAGGTTCGTCATAAAGGGTTACATCGATGCAAGTTTTTGACACTGATCCAGATGATTGTAAGTCTCAATCTGGATACATATTGAAAGTGGGAGCAATTAGCTAGAGTAGCTTCGTGCAGAGCATTGTAGACATAGAATTTTGCAAAATACATACGGATCTGAATTTGGCAGGCCCGTTGACTAAATTTCTCTCACAAGCAAAACATGATCACTCTTTGGGTGTTAATCACATAGCGATGTGAACTAGATTATTGAATCTAGTAAACCCTTTGGGTGTTAGTCACATGGAGATGTGAACCAATCACATAAAGATGTGAACTATTGGTGTTAATCACATAGCGATGTGAACTAGATTATTGACTCTAGTGCAAGTGGGAGACTGAAGGAAATATGCCCTAGAGGCAATAATAAAGTTATTATTTATTTCCTTATTTCATGATAAATGTTTATTATTCATGCTAGAATTGTATTAACCGGAAACATAATACATGTGTGAATACATAGACAAACAGAGTGTCACTAGTATGCCTCTACTTGACTAGCTCGTTAATCAAAGATGGTTATGTTTCCTAACCATGAACAAAGAGTTGTTATTTGATTAAACGGGATCACATCATTAGGTGAATGATCTGATTGACATGACCCATTCCATTAGCTTAGCACCCGATCGTTTAGTATGTTGCTATTGCTTTCTTCATGACTTATACATGTTCCTATGACTATGAGATTATGCAACTCCCGTTTGCCGGAGGAACACTTTGTGTGCTACCAAACGTCACAACGTAAATGGGTGATTATAAAGGTGCTCTACAGGTGTCTCCAAAGGTAAATGTTGGGTTGGCGTATTTTGAGATTAGAATTTGTCACTCCGATTGTCGGAGAGGTATCTCTGGGCCCTCTCGGTAATGCACATCACATAAGCCTTGCAAGCATTGCAACTAATGAGTTAGTTGCAAGATGATGTATTACGGAACGACTAAAGAGACTTGCCGGTAACGAGATTGAACTAGGTATTGAGATACCGACGATCGAATCTCGGGCAAGTAACATACCGATGACAAAGGGAACAATGTATGTTGTTATGCGGTCTGACCGATAAAGATCTTCGTAGAATATGTAGGAGCCAATATGAGCATCCAGGTTCCGCTATTGGTTATTGACCGGAGACATGTCTCGGTCATGTCTACATTGTTCTCGAACCGTAGGGTCCGCATGCTTAAGGTTTCGATGACAGTTATATTATGAGTTTATGAGTTTTGATGTACCGAAGGAGTTCAGAGTCCCGGATGAGATCGGGGACATGACGAGGAGTCTCGAAATGGTAGAGACGTAAAGATCAATATATTGGACGACTATATTCGGACATCGGAAAGGTTCCGAGTGATTCGTGTATTTTTCGGAGTACCGGGTAGTTACGGGAGAAGCAATGGGCCTTGATGGGCTTTAGTGGGAAGAGGAGAAAGGGCCAAGGGGCTGCTGCGCCCCCCTCCCCTCTGGTCTGAATTGGACTAGGGAAAGGGGGGCCAACCACCTTTCCTTCTCCTCCACTTCCTTCTCCCTTCCTCCCCTCTTGGTGGACTCCTACTAGGACTTGGAGTCCTAGTAGGACTCCACATCCTGGCCGCACCAAGCCTTGGCCGGCCTCCTCCTCCTCCTCCATCCTTTATATACTGAGGCAAGGGGCACCCCATAGACACACAAATTGATCCTCGTGATCGTTCCTTAGCCGTGTGCGGTGCCCCCCTCCACCATATACCACCTTGGTCATATCATTGCAGTGCTTAGGCGAAGCCCTGCGCCGTTAGAACATCATCATCGTCACCACGCCGTTGTGCTGACGGAACTCTTCCCCGACGCTTTGCTGGATTGGAGCCCGGGGATCATCATCGAGCTGTACGTGTGCTAAGAACTCGGAGGTGCCGGAGTGACGGTGCTTGGATCGGTCGGATCAGGAAGACGTACGACTACTTCCTCTATGTTGTGTCAATGCTTCCGTTGTCGATCTACAAGGGTACGTAGATCATACTCTCCCCTCTCGTTGCTATGCATCACCATGATCTTGCGTGTGCGTAGGAATTTTTTTGAAATTACTGCGTTACCCAACACCTCCACCACAGCTAGAATATTACCTCAACATGATGGCAAGGTGGTGCACTACCATGGCGTTTGGCATCAATATGTATGCTGTATACAGCTGCCGCGAGTTCATGGGCTCATGGCATTGGCCCCCCTCCTCTCCGAACCATGCCGCATGCGGCTGCGACAACATCTTCCACAAGCACGAGGTCGAGGCCGGGCACTGCTGAGGCGCTCCTCCATGCAGCGTGCGGCTGCGACTGTAGCTTCCACAAGCGTGAGGTCGAGGACGTCTAATGCTTTCCTCGCCGCTGCAGAAATATGTTTTCTTCGTAGCTCACCTGGGTTGATTGGCTCATTGGCATCGACAGGTAAGTTGTAGGGGCATTGAGACGATTCCATTCTATCTTGCTGGATCAATCAACTATATATATGAATCAGTTCATTGTCTTCTTCCTCCCCATCTTGGTATTTCATTTTAATTTGGTGATCGTGCGTGCGTGATGTAGTTAACATACACAGTGTGTTCATGAGAATCTGAAGTGGTGTGTAGATCGATCTATGATAATACAACTAGTGCGGGTAAATCGACGTGCAGGTGACGAATTTCAAGACCATCGCCGTTGATTGCATCTTGCCTGCTGCTGCCCCCATGACACCACCAACGTGTTGGACAAGGTGAAATACTCATGTATCCCATGACACCTGATTCCATCTAATCCGCTAATTGCTCCATGGTTCCATCCTAATCCTCCTCTACTATCTTGCTACTTTATTAGACTGAGTTTATCCCACATGATTTGTTTATTATTTTTTCCATACATTCTGTATGTAATGTTCTAGATGAATGAACGTTCATATTATTTGGCATACGAACTTCCGAAGGATCCATTTTTATTGGTTTCCACAATATTTGTTTATTATTTTTGTACATGCCTTTGGTAGTTATGCTCAAAGATGAATGAACATTCATATATTTCCATGGCAACTTCCCGAGGATCCATGTTTATAAGTTCGTTTATAGGGTTGTTGCCAAATTGTGAGATCTATCTCATGTCTTATACCAGAACAAGATGGTTTGGTACAAGGAAGGTTGCAGTTTCATGATTTAGTTTGAATGGAACAGTAGGAAATCTTTGTTATACAAATAAATTAATCATTATAATAAATATGGATAGTACTAAACATATAAAAAGGATGATACCAGATTGTCAAGCAATTATCGTACACTGCAGAATGTTTTCCTTGACCTATGAGACATAATTTTTGATATATAATTCATGCTTAAAAGTTTTCTGTTGTCCAATCACATGTGACCTCAATATGGTGCGTCAGTTTGACCAAAAGATATTGCAACCTCCGCTCACCCATCAGCGATCTTGATGGAGTGGTAACCAAATGATAAAGACTTGATTCTTGATGTGTTTCCAGTTATTTCCCCAAGGTTTGTTTATTTCAATTTCTTTCAAGCCAACCCAAAGGAATGCTTGCATGTTAATGCTAAATCTTTGTTGTCTGTAAACAACACATTTGTTCAAATTTTCAAATGTAAACATTATATCCAAATTGGATCTTTAATTGATGTCTTTTTTCATATTTTTCATTCTACTATGTGTGCTTTTCTTTAAAGCTGCATATAAAATGTAGAAAGTCCCGCCGCAACGCGCGGGGAATCATCTAGTTGAAGCAATTCTTAAGCTGTTACTACGTTACCTTCTCAAGACTTGGGGGCTACAAGTGATAGGCATATAAGAGGTATATTTTCAAAGATGATGTTAACAAACAGTTATGACCCGGTGCCATCAATATTTATAAACCGGCAATTTTGGCAATGATAAACCGGCAAGTTCTACACCCTTAAAGCCGGTTGAAGATCAGCTGAGTATTTTAAAGACCAGTATTTTTGTTAGGCATTGGGAGCTGAATCAAATGAATTATTCTTCACAATTTTTCTCTGTGACAAACCAATGTTAGCAAATTGATTATGAAGCTGGCCTATTGACCCGGATTTTCTAGAAGAAGAAAATGACAAGGACTTAAGGATGATTCAGGATCAGTTTAACATGGATAAATCCAAATTAAGATGGGGGCTACTGTCGGGGATATACCCCGCGGTATGACCCGGCTGAAGTTATAACCCGGTTGTGACTTGGTAAACCGACAGATGGTAAACCAACAGAGAGTTAAGATAGACAGTTAAGACAGATGGTTAAGATGGATGGTAATCCGACAATGATAACCCGGCAGGTGTTAAGTCAGATGATAACCCGGCAGGTGTTAAGTCAGATCATAACCCGGTAGGTGTTAAGTCAGATGATAACCTGGCAGGTGTAAAGTCAGATGATAACCCGACGGGTGTTAAGTCAGATCATAACCCGACAGGTGTTAAGTCAGATCATAACCCGACAGACAGTCATAACCCGCCAGACAATCATAACCCGGTAGACAGTCATAACCCGACAGACAGTCATAACCCAGCAGAAAGGGTCGCCTGGGGTTATGAAGCCCGAGACGTTAAGAAGCTCAATATGTCAAGAAGCCCATGAAGAGAAGTCAAAATAGTTTAAGTCTTAATCCGAGTTGGACTGTACATGTAGCCCGCCCCTTCAAACATATATAAGGAGGGGCAGGGCACCCCAAAGAGGGGGGGAATAATCTTAAGGGTTAGACACAACTAGGAGAGTCGGTTTACGGCGACTCCCTCATGATGATAATGAGACCTAGCCACGAACAACATGTAGGGTTGTTACCGAATGATGTTTCCCAGGGCCCGAAGCTGTCTAAACCCTTGTCTTGTGTTGCGTCTCTCAATTCCGATCAACCCCTCTCAAGCTACCACATAGATGCGTTGGCCTCACGACTAAGTCCTCACACTAGGACATCTGCCGTGACAATTCCACGACACACACTATCTCTCTCCCGAGTTCTTGCTCATTTTGCTGCCAAATTCGATCTCTTTGCTCGAAGCTCCATTTCTGAAACTATTTCGGGAGATTGTTGCTTGGTATGTGACTCCACCATTAGTCCAATTAGCTTTTGTTTTAGTGCTTTATACTTTGAATAATTAGCTACTCTTGGTGCTGCTGTAGATGTGCTTGCATGTTGAATTTTAGTGTTCTAAGTTGTTTGAATGCTTGTTATGGCCTCTATGCATCCCTATGAGTAGTTGCTATCAATCTTACAAAGTTTTGTTGGAAAAATTTTGTGGACTAAAAATTCAGATTTTTGTTCATAGGAAAAATTGTACGCGGACATGAATTTCTTCAGGAAATATGGCTCAAGGAAGAACTCCAAGGGTGTTATTGGGGGGTCTTCTGACAATGATCTCCACCCTCGAAGGTTGGCAGAGGTACGGCCGTGCGAATGGCCACACATCCCATTCCTGCAAGAAGCTGGAATTCATGAGGAGTTCATGCAATTCATTGCCAATGCCGGTCTCACCGACTTCATCGCAGATGAGTGTGACCAACACCAAATCCTCACAAATATGTTTGTTCAAAGCTTTACTTTTTTGCCTAGAAATAATCGTCCTGAAGTGAGATTTGATTTAATGCTGAAAATCATCAGATGCCACTTACTGAGTTTTGTGACGTATGCTTGATCCCTTCTAATGGGAGCTTGGTTGAGCCTAGGCCGGCTGAGTTTGAGGATTTCTGTCACACTTTGACAGTGGGTGATGAGAGGAGAGTGTCAGCCATCACCGCCGGTGGTTTACATTTTCCTGCTGTTTGTTACTTTGCATAGTTCATTACCAAATGCTTGCTTGCTAGGGAGAAGGTGGGTGCACTTAGTTCACTGGACCTTGTTGTTTTACGTCATGCCATTGAGGGCGACAACACGTATAGCTTGGGAGCTATCGTGGCTCGTCGCCTGCACCTTAATAAATCTCAGGGCAAAATATGTGGTGGGATTTATGCTACTCGTTTGGCGGCTCACTTCGAGGTTGAGATACGCCCTCATGATTACCCTCACACCAAGGTGTACCTGTTGGGGAACGTAGTAATTTCAAAAAATTTCCTACGCACACACAGGATCATGGTGATGCATAGCAACGAGAGGGGAGAGTATGTCTACGTACCCTCATAGACCAAAAGTGCAGAAGTGTTTATCAACGCGGTTGATGTAGTTGTACACTTTCACGATCCGTCCCGATCAAGTACCGAACATACGGCACCTCCGCGTTCAGCACACGTTCAGCTCGAGGACGTCCTCACCTTCTCGATCCAGCAAGAGAGGCGAAGTAGTAGATGAAAGCACAAGTGCTCCCTAGGTGGTTTTGGTAATTAATGACAACATATCTCTTGTTGGACTAACGTTTCTATCTAGTATGTTTCAGATAAGTTCAACAATGGAGTGGCATGGACTAAAGGTTGTGGGAAATTCTCCAAGATGCTAAGGACAAAGGATTGGCTAAAGCTTAAAGCTCAAGACTCTTCATTTTACATTTTAGTGATCCAAGATCACATTGAGTCCATAGGAAAAGCCAATACTATCAAGGAGGGATGAGGTGTTGCTTAATGAGCCTCTTGCTTCATGTGCTTAATGATATGCTCCAAAATCCTCAGCTACTTTCCCACTTCCACATATGACCTAAACCCAAGCCAAACTCGGACCTACCGATTATTTCTATCCGGTGCCACCGAGTTTCACTTGTCATAGCCATTGCCAAACCCTAGCAAATCGGTTCTACCGATAGGGATCTCGGTCTCACCGAGATGGGATTGTAATCTCACTGTGTATGTCCATTGCCAAAATCGGTCTCACCGATCTTGTGCAATCGGTACTACCGAGGTTACAATGCAAACTCACTGTGTATGCTCATTACCAAAATCGGTCTCACCGAGTTTGTGTAATTGGTCCCACCGAGTTTGCCTGACCAACCCTCTGGTTAGCTTATTACCAAATCGGTCTCACCAAGTTTGTGTAATCGGTCTCACCGAGATTACGTTATGCCCTAACCCTAACCATATCGGTCCTACCGAGTTGCATGTCAGTCCCACCGAAAATCTCTAACGGTCACTAGGTTTACTATTTTGGTCCGACCGAGTTTGTTGATTCGGTCCCACCGAGATTGGTAAATTGTGTGTAACGGTTGGATTTTGTGTGGAGGCTATATATACCCCTCCACCTCCTCTTCACTCATGGAGAGAGCCATCAGAACACATCTACACTTCCAACTCATATGTTCTGAGAGAGAACCACCTACTCATGTGTTGAGGCCAAGATATTCCATTCCTACCACATGAATCTTGATCTCTAGCCTTCCCCAAGTTGCTTTCCACTCAAATCTTCTTTCCACCAAATCCAAATCCTGTGAGAGAGAGTTGAGTGTTGGGGAGACTATCATTTGAAGCACAAGAGCAAGGAGTTCATCATCAACACACCATTTGTTACTTCTTGGAGAGTGGTGTCTCCTAGATTGGCTAGGTGTCACTTGGGAGCCTCCGACAAGATTGTGGAGTTGAACCAAGGAGTTTGTAAGGGCAAGGAGATCGCCTACTTCGTGAAGATCTACCGCTAGTGAGGCAAGTCCTTCGTGGGCGATGGCCATGGTGGGATAGACAAGGTTGCTTCTTCGTGGACCCTTCGTGGGTGGAGCCCTCCGTGGACTCGCGCAACCGTTACCCTTCGTGGGTTGAAGTCTCCATCAACGTGGATGTAGGATAGCACCACCTATCCGAACCACGGGAAAAACATCCGTGTCTCCAATTGCGTTTGAATTCTCCAAACCCTTCCCTTTACATTCTTGCAAGTTGCATGCTTTACTTTCCGCTGCCTATATACTCTTTGCATGCTTGCTTGATATGTATTGTGAATGTTGAAATTGTGCCTAAACTCCACTTAAACCGAAAAAGCTTAAAAACTGCAACTTTAGCATTAAGTGTCTAATCACCCCCCTCTAGACACATCTACTTCAAGGTCCTACAAGTGGTATCAGAGCTTTGGTCTCCATTGCCTTGGTTTAATCACCATTGGAGGAAGATGGATGTGTCTACTTTAGGGAGTCTTAGACATAGAGTGCCTATTCTTGATGAAGAGTATTTTCATGAGTGGAAAAATGAGATGCTTGTAATTTTCAATCAATATCATTTGAACAAGTATATTGCTAGCCCTTGTGCACCTCATATTGATCCTTTGCATCCTACCCTAATTGACATAATTCGCAATCTTAGAACTGTTGAGCTCATCATTAGAGGATTGCCCAAAAATTTGATTGCTAGTTTGCCTACTCTTAATTGCGCCTATACTATATGGAAATTTCTTGAGGAATGATTTCCTGATTATTCCTTGAAAAATTTGGATGAAATTCTCCATAAATCTATTGCCTTGAGTAAGATGAACTTTAGTGATCCTAGTTTTGGTGATTGTCTATTTGAGCTTACCAATCTCAAGCGTGCTAAAGGAGATGTTGGAATCATTATATCCGAAGCGATAAGAATTCATAAAGGTGACCACTTTGATGATCATTTAACTAATGAACTACCCTCTCTAGGAAATGATGAGTCACAAGATCATGGTGAACATGGATACTATGATGATGATGATGATGATAGTGACTTCGATCTTGATGATGCAATCAAACATTTTGGTCTTATGGCAAATCTTCGGGGATATGTGTCAGGAGGAAAGGAATGGGTTCTTGATAGTGGATGTACTGATCATATGACCGGAGATAAAGAGATGTTCCATGAGCTTGCTGAAAATGACGGCCCTCGAAAATATGTCACCTTTGGTGATAATTCAAAGGGTAAAGTGGTTAGCCTTGGTAAGGTTGCCATCTCACATGATAGTTCCATTCAAAATGTCATGCTCGTTGAATCTCTCGGCTACAACTTACTTTCAGTATCTAGACTTGCTGATTTCGGTTTGAATGTCCTATTTACTGAGGTAGATTGCCAAGTGTTTCGTCGAGACAATCATAAAATGGTCTTTACCGGTATACGTAGAGGTGATCTTTACATTGTCGATTTCTCTAAAAAGGCACAACCTAAAACTTGCTTTATTGCTAAATCCTCAAAAGGTTGGTTGTGGCATAGACGACTAGGTCACGTTGGCATGAGAAACCTTGACAAGCTTATTAAAGGAAATCATATCCTTGGAGTTAACGATGTCATATTTGATAAGGATAGACTTTGCAGTGCTTGTCAAGCAGGTAAACAGGTTGGAGGAAGGCATCCCGTGAAGAACATCATGACCACAAGGAGGCCACTCGAGCTACTTCATATGGATCTTTTTGGTCCCAACGCCTACAAGAGTCTCGGTGGAAATTCTTTTGGTCTAGTTATAGTTGATGATTTTTCAAGATTTACGTGGGTGTTCTTTCTTGATGACAAGTCGCAGGTCCAGAAGATCTTCAAAAACTTCGCTAGGAAGGCCCAAAATCAGTTTGACGTGAAGATCAAGAAGGTTCGGAGTGACAACGGAACGGAGTTCAAGAACGCAAATGTGGACACCTTTCTTGACGAAGAAGGGATTTCACACGAGTTCTCGGCTACGTACACACCTCAACAAAATGGAGTTGTTGAGAGGAAGAACCGGACGCTCATCGAAATGGCGAGAACGATGCTTGATGAGTACAAGACGCCGAAGCACTTTTGGGCAGAAGCGGTTGAGACAGCTTGTCATGCAACAAATCGCTTGTATCTTCACAAGCTACTCGGCAAGACGGCATACGAGCTCCTCACCGGTAACAAACCCCAAGTTGGATACTTTCGAGTATTCGGCTCAAAGTGCTACATTCTTGACAAGCATCGTCGTTCAAAGTTTGCTCCTAAATCTCATGAAGGTTTTCTACTTGGTTATGGCTCAAACTCTCACACTTACCGTGTCTATAACAATTTCACCCGAAAGGTTGAAGAGACGGTAGATGTGAAGTTTTATGAATTTAATGGCTCACAAGTAGAGTAATTGCCAATCGATGTAGGAGACAAAGACCCTTCAGAAGCAATCCAAGACTTGTCTATTGGCAAAATTCGTCCAACGGAGGTGAAGGAGAGTACCTCGTCCGTCCAAGTGGAAGCTTCTACTTCACGACAAGGTGAACCAAGAATTGATACGGAAGCATCCACAAGTGGGACACACCAAGATGAAGAAGACGAGGAAATGCATCAAGACGAACATCAACAACCTCCTTCTCCACCACGACAAGAGAACGACAACGTCAACAATGAAGAAGGCCAAGAAGAAGAACAAGATGAAGAAGATGTTCAACGAAGACCCAAGCAAAAGCTCTCACGAGTTCGAGCAAGAATTGCCAAAGATCATCCCGTCGAGCAAATCTACAATGATATTCAAACCGGGAGAATCACTCGCTCAAAAACTCGTTTAGCTAACTTTTGTGAAAACTATTCATTCATCTCTAGCATTGAACCTATGAAGGTTGAAGAAGCATTGGAAGATCCGGATTGGATAAACGCTATGCATGAAGAGCTACACAACTTTGAGAGAAACCAAGTTTGGACATTGGTTGAGAAGCCCGACAACAACCACAACATCATTGGTACCAAATGGGTGTTTCGCAACAAGCAAGATGAAGATGGACAAGTGGTTCGCAACAAAGCACGTCTCGTCGCCCAAGGGTACACACAAGTCGAAGGTATGGACTATGGTGAGACATATGCTCCCGTTGCTAGACTTGAGTCCATTCGCATCTTACTTGCCTATGCTAATCACCATAATATCACCTTGTACCAAATGGACATTAAAAGTGCTTTTCTAAATGGTGAAATAGAGGAGGAAGTTTATGTCAAACAACCTCCCGGCTTTATCAATCCTAAGAAACCAAATCATGTTTACAAACTTCACAAAGCTCTTTATGGTCTTAAACAAGCTCCTAGAGCATGGTATAAATGCTTGACCAAGTTCCTTATTGCAAGTGGTTTTGAAATTGGTAAAATTGATTCTACTCTTTTTACTAAAAGGGTTAATGGAGAACTATTTGTATGCCAAATTTATGTTGATGATATCATATTTGGTTCAACTAACCCTCTCTTTAGTGAAAAGTTTGGAAAGCTAATGTCAGAGAAGTTTGAGATGTCTATGATGAGTGAACTCAAATTCTTTCTCGGTTTGCAAATCAAGCAAACTAAGGAAGGTACATTTGTCTCTCAAACGAAGTACACCAAGGACTTATTCAAGAAGTTCAATATGCAAGAATGCAAAGGTATGCCTACACCCATGCCTACTAGTGGACATCTTGATTTGACCAAAGATGGTGAACCGGTTGATCAAAAGGTTTATCGCTCTATGATTGGTTCTTTGTTATACCTATGTGCTTCACGTCCCGACATTATGCTAAGTGTGTGCATGTGTGCACGTTATCAAGCTGCTCCTAAAGAATGTCATCTTAAGGCCGTGAAAAGGATAGTGAGATACTTAATTCATACACCAAACTTTGGCATTTGGTATCCTAAGAGGTCTTCTTTTGATCTTGTTGGCTATTCCGACTCGGATTATGCCGGAGACAAGGTTGATAGAAAGTCCACTTCGGGTACTTGTCAATTTCTTGGTAGATCTCTTGTGTCTTGGTCTTCCAAGAAACAAAACTCGGTATCCTTATCCACCGCCGAAGCGGAATACATTGCCGCTGGTTCATGTTGTGCTCAATTACTTTGGATGACCCAAACTCTTAAAGATTATGGGATCTATGTGAAACATGTTCCACTGCTTTGTGACAATGAAAGTGCTATCAAAATTGGTCATAATCCTGTACAACATTCTCGAACTAAGCATATTGAAGTTCGTCATCATTTCATTCGAGACCATGTTGCTAAGGGTGACATTGATCTTAAGCATGTTCGCACCGATAAGCAATTAGCGGATATATTTACTAAACCTCTTGATGAGAAAGTATTTTGCAGGTTGAGAGGTGAATTGAACATTATTGATGCTTCGAACTTGGAGTAGGAACTCCATTGGATACATGCAAGACATGAGCTTATGACTAATCCATGATATATCTCTTATGATGACTATCTTATGTCTTGGATATATTTGTACCTTGCATGTTGTCTAACCCATGTAGGTGCTTGGTTGAATCTAATTCCATGAGATTGCGACTCACTCACATCTTGAGCAATCTCTACATCACCAAGTCTCTACACAATGGTGGTTGAAGACAAGGAAGCACAAAACCATTCAAACATATCCTTTGACAAATTCTATGTTGAGCTTCATGATTGTCATTTTTGGATACACAAGTGCTCTTCCTTGCAAGAACTAACCCATGTAGGTAGATGAACTCAAACTCCAAGTGGTGCTCCCAACTCTTGATGAGCTACATCAACCTTGAGCACCCACACAAGTTCAACTACATGAGCAAGAACCACACCACCACCCAAGGTATGTTATTCCATCTTAGAGAAGCTTTACTCCAAGACATGAGTCAAAGCAACTCAACAAGATGTGAATACATCAAGATGCTTAAACGAAAAATGGTAACCCCATTTTGAGCTTAAACGATGAGTATGACCTATGATCAAGTGTTCTCACTTGACTCCTAAGTCAATATACTCTAACATAGGTGACTATGTCACCGCCCAACTCTAGATGAAGTTCTCTTGTGTTCTTTTCTGTGTTATTGCATTTGTCTCATGCATATTTATTTTCTTTCTCTTTTTCAAAAAAAACTTCATCTAGATCTTTCAGTTTCTTCTCTTTTCTTTTTGTTTTTGTTCTGCATTTTCTGCATTCAATTCCTTGCAAATCCTTCAGATAATTCATTGCAAATCTTTGTGAGATCCTACATGTTTAGTGAGCTGAGGTGACAAGTGTTTTTCTCTGTGTTGAACTCGGTTTCACCGACTTGTAGTTTTCGGTCCAATCGAATCTTTTCGGTACCACCGAAACATGCCACTCGGTGCCACCGACTTCGCAACAGGAAAAACAGTTTGCCACTTGTTCTATATTTCTTCTGATCCAGCTCTACTCAATGAATCTTGTCCTCTACAAGCATCACAGTTTTATCCATTGCTTTGTGCTGAGTCTCAAGGACCAAACCTATACGACGGATTCCAGAAAGCCCTTCTTGGAAATTGATGTCAAAGGGGGAGAGAGAGATCACATCAAAGCTTATCACCTACAAGGGAGAAAGTATTAAGGGGGAGAAAGAGATTTCCAGGGGGAGAGAATACTCAAGGATCCCAGATGCGTGATGTTCAAGAGGAGAGATGTCACATGTCTTTTTGCGGGAAATACATGTTCATATGTGCTTATTTGCTTTAAGACCTATCCATTTGTATCTTTCAGCTCTGATTTTCTGTTCCCTATCTTCTCCCAATATCCCATGTAAGATTCAGGGGGAGCAAGACACCTAAGGGAAAGAAATCAGTCAAATTCATTGCATATCTTTACTCTTGGGGACATGTTGAATCCATTGTGGTACCTTGTACTCACTCTCTACATGTCATCCCAGTCTTGGTACTCTTGTGGCTTCTTTGGTTTGCTCTAGCTAGTGGAGGTACCTGTGTTATCTAACCTTGTTTGTGCAGGTTCATTCCATCCTAAGCCAGCTAAAGACTACAAGGTAAGTGTATGCATCAAAATCATGAGTATGAGGAATTCTTGCTTATGTACATACTGTTTGCAAGAAGGACTCATGAGCATGAAGGTATTTTCCTTGATAATCTTTTGCTCTGATGCATATGGCCAAGATACATGTAACACATTGCCTACTCTGTCATGGTTATGCTCTCACATGCCTCTATATTTCACATTTACATGAGTGCATACATGTAGGGGGAGCCTATGCTTGTTACATGTCCTTCCAAAGCTTTACTTGCTGTTCTTTATATCTTTATCTAAAGCTTTGATGTATGTTGCCATCAATTACCAAAAAGGGGGAGATTGAAAGCACAAGTGCTCCCTAGGTGGTTTTGGTAATTAATGACAACATATCTCTTGTTGGACTAACGTTTCTATCTAGTATGTTTCAGATAAGTTCAACAATGGAGTGGCATGGACTAAAGGTTGTGGGAAATTCTCCAAGATGCTAAGGACAAAGGATTGGCTAAAGCTTAAAGCTCAAGACTCTTCATTTTACATTTTAGTGATCCAAGATCACATTGAGTCCATAGGAAAAGCCAATACTATCAAGGAGGGATGAGGTGTTGCTTAATGAGCCTCTTGCTTCAAGTGCTTAATGATATGCTCCAAAATCCTCAGCTACTTTCCCACTTCCACATATGACCTAAACCCAAGCCAAACTCGGACCTACCGATTATTTCTATCCGGCGCCACCGAGTTTCACTTGTCATAGCCATTGCCAAACCCTAGCAAATCGGTTCTACCGATAGGGATCTCGGTCTCACCGAGATGGGATTGTAATCTCACTGTGTATGTCCATTGCCAAAATCGGTCTCACCGATCTTGTGCAATCGGTACTACCGAGGTTACAATGCAAACTCACTGTGTATGCTCATTACCAAAATCGGTCTCACCGAGTTTGTGTAATCGGTCCCACCGAGTTTGCCTGACCAACCCTCTGGTTAGCTTATTACCAAATCGGTCTCACCGAGTTTGTGTAATCGGTCTCACCGAGATTACGTTATGCCCTAACCCTAACCATATCGGTCCTACCGAGTTGCATGTCAGTCCCACCGAAAATCTCTAACGGTCACTAGGTTTACTATTCGTCCGACCGAGTTTGTTGATTCGGTCCCACCGAGATTGGTAAATTGTGTGTAACGGTTGGATTTTGTGTGGAGGCTATATATACCCCTCCACCTCCTCTTCACTCATGGAGAGAGCCATCAGAACACATCTACACTTCCAACTCATATGTTCTGAGAGAGAACCACCTACTCATGTGTTGAGGCCAAGATATTCCATTCCTACCACATGAATCTTGATCTCTAGCCTTCCCCAAGTTGCTTTCCACTCAAATCTTCTTTCCACCAAATCCAAATCCTGTGAGAGAGAGTTGAGTGTTGGGGAGACTATCATTTGAAGCACAAGAGCAAGGAGTTCATCATCAACACACCATTTGTTACTTCTTGGAGAGTGGTGTCTCCTAGATTGGCTAGGTGTCACTTGGGAGCCTCCGACAAGATTGTGGAGTTGAACCAAGGAGTTTGTAAGGGCAAGGAGATCGCCTACTTCGTGAAGATCTACCGCTAGTGAGGCAAGTCCTTCGTGGGCGATGGCCATGGTGGGATAGACAAGGTTGCTTCTTCGTGGACCCTTTGTGGGTGGAGCCCTCCGTGGACTCGCGCAACCGTTACCCTTCGTGGGTTGAAGTCTCCATCAACGTGGATGTAGGATAGCACCACCTATCCGAACCACGGGAAAAACATCCGTGTCTCCAATTGCGTTTGAATTCTCCAAACCCTTCCCTTTACATTCTTGCAAGTTGCATGCTTTACTTTCCGCTGCCTATATACTCTTTGCATGCTTGCTTGATATGTATTGTGAATGTTGAAATTGTGCCTAAACTCCACTTAAACTGAAAAAGCTTAAAAACTACAACTTTAGCATTAAGCGTCTAATCACCCCCCCTCTAGACACATCTACTTCAAGGTCCTACAGTAGATGAGTTCCCGGCAGCACGACGGCGTGGTGACGGTGTTGGTGAAGAACAATCTCCGCAGGGCTTCGCCTAAGCACTACGAAAACTATGACGGAGGATAAACTAGAGGGGACGGGGTAGCCGGCACACGGCTTGGTGTTTCTTGATGTGTCTTGGGTGATAGCCCTATCCCTCTATTTATATATTGAGTCTTGGGGTTGAAACTTGGAGTAAAAGCCTCCACAAAGTCGGTTTCACCCGAAAGGCAAGCGTCCTTGTCAGACTCCAGGACAAGACGCCAGGGTTCCCGACGTCTCGACCCAGACGCCAGGGACCCTGGCGGCTGGCCACTAGACTCCGCAAAACTTCCTTTTGCGCTTTCCAAAAACCTTGTGGGCTTTCCCCTTTGGCCCAAATAAAGTGTTCTCGTACCCAAACATTTCGGGAAACATCCGGAACCCCTTCCGGAGTCCAAACACTATTATCACATATATCAATCTTTATCTCCGGACCATTCCGGAGTTCCTCGTCATGTCCGTGATCTTATCCGGAACTCCGAACAACATTCGGTTACCAACATACATAACTCATAAATACTATATAGTCAATGAACGTTAAGCGTGCGGACCCTATGGGTTCGAGAACTATGTAGACATGACCGAGACACTTCTCTGGTCAATAACCAATAGTAGAACCTAGATGCCCATATTGGCTCCTACATATTCTATGAAGATCTTTATCGGTCGAACCGCATAATAACATACGTTGTTCCCTTTGTCATCGGTATGTTACTTGCCCGAGATTCGATCGTCGGTATCTCAATACCTAGTTCAATCTCGTTACCGGCAAGTCTCTTTACTCGTTCTATAATACATCATCCCGCAACTAACTCATTAGTTACAATGCTTGCAAGGCTTATAGTGATGTGCATTACCGAGTGGGCCCAGAGATACCTCTCTGACAATCGGAGTGACAAATCCTAATCTCGAAATATGCCATCCCAACAAGTACCTTTGGAGACACTTGTAGAGCATCTTTATAATCACCCAGTTATGTTCTGACGTTTGGTAGCACACAAAGTGTTCCTCCGGTAAACGGGAGTTGCATAATCTCATAGTCATAGGAATATGTATAAGTCATGAAGAAAACAATAGCAACATACTAAACGATCAAGTGCTAAGCTAACGGAATGGGTCAAGTCAATCACATCATTCTCCTAATGATGTGATCCCGTTAATCAAATGACAACACATGTCTATGGCTAGGAAACACAACCATCTTTGATTAATGAGCTAGTCAAGTAGAGGCATACTAGTGACACTCTGTTTGTCTATGTATTCACACATGTATCATGTTTCCGTTTGATAAAATTCTACCATGAATAATAAACATTTATCATGATATAAGGAAATAAATAACAACTTTATTATTGCCTCTAGGGCATATTTCCTTTAGTCTCCCACTTGAACTAGAGTCAGTAATCTAGTTCACACCGCCATGTGATTTAACATCAATAGTTCACATCTTTATGTGGTTAACACCCATAGTTCACATCGATATGTGACCAATACCCAAAGGGTTTACTAGAGTCTGTAATCTAGTTCACATCACTATGTGATTAGCACCCAAAGAGTACTAAGGTGTGATCATGTTTTACTTGTGAGATAATTTTAGTCAACGGGTCTGTCACATTCAGATCTGTAAGTATTTTGCAAATTTCTATGTCTACAATGCTCTGCATGGAGCTACTCTTAGCTAATAGCTCCCACTTACAATATGTATCTAGATCAAGACTTAGAGTCATCCAGATTGGTGTCAAAGCTTGCATCGACGTAACTATTTACGACGAACCTTTTGGCACCTCCATAATCGAGAAACATATCCTCATTCCACCAAGGATAATTTTGACCGCTGTCCAGTGATCTACTCCTAGATCACTATTGTACTCCCTTGCCAAACTCAATGTAGGGTATACAATAGATCTAGTACACAACATAGCATACTTTATAGAACCTATGACTGAGGCATAGGGAATGACTTTTCATTCTCTTTCTATTTTCTGCCGTGGTCAGGTTTTGAGTCTTCACTCAACTTCACACGTTAAAACACTGGAAAGAACTCCTTTCTTTGACTGTTCCATTTTGAAGTACTTCAAAATTTCTGTCAAGGTATGTACTCATTGAAAAATCTTATCAAGCATTTTGATCTATCTCAATAGATCTTGATGCTCAATATGTAAGCAGCTTCACCGAGGTATTTCTTTGAAAAACTCCTTTATGCTTTCCAGAAAATTCTACATTATTTCCGATCAACAATATGTCATTCACATATACTTATCAGAAATGTTGTAGTGCTCCCACTCACTTTCTTGTAAATACAGGATTCCCCGCAAGTCTGTATAAAACTATATGCTTTGATCAACTTATCAAAGCGTATATTCCAACTCTGAGATGCTTGCACCAGTCCATAGATGGATCGCTGGAGCTTGCACACTTTGTTAGCATCCTTTGGATCGATAAAACCTTCAGGTTGCATCATATACAACTCTTCTTCCAGAAATCCATTCAGGAATGCAGTCTTTACATCCATTTGCCAAATTTCATAATCATAAAATGCGGCAATTGCTAACATGATTCGGACGGACTTAAGCATCGCTATGGGTGAGAAGGTCTCATTGTAGTCAACTCCCTGAACTTGTCGAAAACCTTTTGCAACAAGTCGCGCTTTGTAGACAGTAACATTACCGTCAGCATCAGTCTTCTTCTCGAAGATCCATCTATTCTCTATGGCTTGCCGATCATTGGGCAAGTCAACCAAAGTCCACACTTTATTCTCATACATGGATCCTATCTCAGATTTCATGGCTTCAAGCCATTTTGCGGAATCTGGGCTCATCATCGCTTCCTCATAGTTCATAGATTCGTCATGGTGAAGTAACATGACCTCCGGAACAGGATTACCATACCACTCTGGTGCGGATCTTACTCTGGTTGACCTACGAGGTTCAGTACTAACTTGATCTGAAGTTTCATGATCAATATCATTAGCTTCCTCACTAATTGGTGTAGGTGTCACAGGAACCGGTTTCTGTGATGAACTACTTTCCAACAAGGGAGCAGGTACAGTTACCTCATCAAGTTCCACTTTCCTCCCACTCACTTCTTTCGAGAGAAACTCCTTCTCTAGAAAGGATCCATACTTAGCAACAAATGTTTTTCCTTCGGATCTGTGATAGAAGGTGTACCCAACTGTCTCCTTTGGGTATCCTATGAAGACACATTTCTACGATTTGGGTTTGAGCTTATCAGGATGAAACTTTTTCACATAAGCATCGCAACCCCAAACTTTAAGAAACGACAACTTTGGTATCTTTCCAAACCATAGTTCAAATGGTGTCGTCTCAACGGATTTAGATGGTGCCCTAGTTAACGTGAATGCAGCTGTCTCTAATGCATAACCCCAAAATGATAGTGGTAAATCGGTAAGAAACATCATAGATTGCACTATATCCAATAAAGTATGGTTATGATGTTCGGACACACCATTTTATGCTGTGGTGTTCCAGGTGGCACGAATTTGTGAAACTATTCCACATTGTTTTAATTGAAGACCAAACTCGTAACTCACATATTTGTCTCCGCGATCAGATTGTAGAAACTTTATTTTCTTGTCACGATGATTTTCCACTTCACTCTGAAATTCTTTGAAATTTTCAAATTTTCAGACTTATGTTTCATCAAGTAGATATACCCATATCTGCTCAAATCATCTGTGAACGTCAGAAAATAACGATACTTGCCGCGAGCCTCAACACTCATTAGACCGCATACATCAGTATGTATTATTTCCAATAAGTCAGTTGCTCGCTCCATTGTTCCGGAGAACGGAGTCTTAGTCATCTTGCTCATAAGGCATGGTTCGTAAGCATCAAGTGATTCCAAAAGCCCATCAACATGGAGTTTCTTCATGCGCTTTACACCAATATTACCTAAACGGCAATGCCACAAAAAAGTTGCACTATCATTATTAACTTTGCATCTTTTGGTTTCAATGTTATGAATATGTGTATCACTACAATCGAGATCCAACAAACCATTTTCATTGGGTGTATGACCATAGAAGGTTTTATTCATGTAAACAGAACAACAATTATTCTCTAACTTAAATGAATAACCTATTGTAATAAACATGAATAACACTTATTTAGGTTCAACACTAATCTCGAAAGTATAGGGAGTGTGCGATGATGATCATATCAATCTTGGAACTACTTCCAACACACATCGTCACCTTGCCCTTAACTAGTTTCTGTTCATTCTGCAACTCCCGTTTCGAGTTACTAATCTTAGCAACTGAACTAGTATCAAATACTGAGGGGTTGCTATAAACACTAGTAAGGTACACATCAATAATATGTATATCAAATATACCTTTGTTCATTTTGCCATCCTTCTTATCCGCTAAATACTTGGGGCAGTTCCGCTTCCAGTGACAAGTCCCTTTTGTAGTAGAAGCACTTAGTCTCAGGCTTAGGTCCAGACTTGGGATTCTTCACTTGAGCATCAACTTGCTTCCTGTTCTTCTTGAAGTTCTCTTTCTTTCCCTTTGCCCTTTTTCTTGAAACTAGTGGTCTTGTTTAATCATCAACACTTGATGCTTTTCTTGATTTCTACCTTAGTTGATTTCAGCATCACAAAGAGCTTGGGAATCATTTCCGTTATCCCTTGCATATTACAGTTCATCATGAAGTTCTAGTAACTTGGTGATGGTGACTAGAGAACTCTGTAAATCACTATCTTATCTGGAAGATTAACTCCCACTTGATTAAAGTGATTGTAGTACTCAGACATTCTGAGCACATGCTCACTGGCTGAGCAATTCTCCTCCATCTTGTAGCTATAGAACTTTTTGGAGACTTCATATCTCTCAACTCGGGTATTTGCTTGAAATATTAACTTCAACTCCTGGAACATCCCATATGATCCATGACGTTCAAAACGTCTTTGAAGTCCTGATTCTAAGCCGTTAAGCATGGTGCACTAAACTATCAAGTAGTCATCATATTGAGCTAGCCAAACATTCATAACATCCGCATCTGCTCCTGCAATAGGTCTGTCACCTAGTGGTGCATCAAGGACATAATTCTTCTATGCAGCAATGAGGATAATCCTCAGATCACGGATCCAATCTGCATCATTGCTACTAACATCTTTCAACTTAGTTTTCTCTAGGAACATATCAAAAATAAAATAGGGGAGATAAACACGAGCTATTGATCTACAACATAGATATGCTAATACTACCAGGACTAAGTTCATGATAAATTAAATTTCAATTAATCATATTACTTAAGAACTCCCACTTAGATAGACATCCCTCTAATCATCTAAGTGATCACGTGATCCAAATCAACTAAACCATGTCCGATCATCACGTGAGATGGAGTAGTTTTCAATGGTGAACATCACTATGTTGATCATATCTACTATATGATTCACGCTCGACCTTTCGGTCTCCAGTGTTTCGAGGCCATATTTGCATATGCTAGGCTCGTCAAGTTTAACCTGAGTATTCCACGTGTGCAAAACTGTCTTGCACCCGTTGTAGTTGAACGTAGAGCTTATCACACCCGATCATCACGTGGTGTCTCAGCACGAAGAACTTTCGCAACGGTGCATACTCAGGGAGAACACTTATACCTTGAAATTTAGTGAGAGATCATCTTATAATGCTACCGTCAAACTAAGCAAAATAAGATGCATAAAAGATAAACATCACATGCAATCAATATAAGTGATATGATATGGCCATCATCATCTTGTGCTTGTGATCTCCATCTCCGAAGCACCGTCATGATCACCATCGTCACCGGCGTGACACCTTGACCTCCATCGTAGCATCGTTGTCGTCTCGCCAACTGATGCTTCTACGACTATCGCTACCGCTTAGTGATAAAGTAAAGCATTATAGGGCGATTGCATTGCATACAATAAAGAGACAACCATATAGCTCCTGCCAGTTGCCGATAACTTGGTTACAGAACATGATCATCTCATACAATAAAATATAGAATCATGTCTTGACCATATCACATGACAACATGCCCTGCAAAAACAAGTTACACGTCCTCTACTTTGTTGTTACAAGTTTTACGTGGCTGCTACGGGCTGAGCAAGAACCATTCTTACCTAGACATCAAAACCACAACGATAGTTCGTCAAGTTAGTGCTGTTTTAACCTTCTCAAGGTCCGGGCGTAGCCACACTCGGTTCAACTAAAGTTAGAGAAACCGACACCCGCCAACCACCTGTGTGCAAAGCACGTCGGTAGAACCAGTCTCGCGTAAGCGTACGCGTAATGTCAGTCCAGGCCGCTTCATCCAACAATACCGCCAAACCAAAGTATGACATGCTGGTAAGTAGTATGACTTGTATCGCCCACAACTCACTTGTGTTCTACTCGTGCATATAACATCTACGCCTAAAACCTGGCTCTGATACCACTGTTGGGGAACGTAATAATTTCAAAAAAATTCCTACGCACACACAGGATCATGGTGATGCAGAGCAACGAGAGGGGAGAGTATGTCTACGTACCCTCGTAGACCGAAAGCGCGAAAGCGTTTATCAATGCGGTTGATGTAGTCGTACACCCTCACGATCCGTCCCGATCAAGTACCGAACGTACGACACCTCCGCGTTCAGCACACATTCAGCTCAATGACGTCCTCGCCTTCTCGATCCAGCAAGAGGGGCGAAGTAGTAGATGAGTTCCCGGCAGCACGACGGCGTGGTGACGATGTTGGTGAAGAACAATCTCCACAGGGCTTCGCCTAAGCACTACGAAAACTATGATGGAGGATAAACTAGAGGGGACGGGGTAGCTGGCACACGGCTTGGTGTTTCTTGATGTGTCTTGGGTGCTAGCCATATCCCTCTATTTATATGTTGAGTCTTGGGGTCGAAACTTGGAGTAAATGCCTCCACAAAGTCAGTTTCACCCGAAAGGCAAGAGTCCTTCTCAGACTCCAGGACAAGACGCCAGGGTTCCCGGCGTCTGGACCCAGACGCCAGGGGCCCTGGCGTCTGGCCCCTGGACTCTGCAATACTTCCTTTTGCGCTTTCCAAAAACCTTGTGGGCTTTCCCCTTTTGCCCAAATAAAGTGTTCTCGAACCCAAACATTTCAGGAAACATCCAGAACCCCTTCCGGTGAATTCCGGAACCCTTCCGGAGTCCAAACACTATTATCCCATATATCAATCTTTATCTCCGGACCATTCTGGAGTTCCTCGTCATGTCCGTGATCTTATCCGGAACTCCGAACAACATTCGATTACCAACATACATAACTCATAAATACTATATCGTCAACGAACATTAAGCGTGCGGACCCTACGGGTTTGAGAATTATGTAGGCATGACCGAGACACCTCTCTGGTCAATAACCAATAGCAGACCTGGATGCCCATATTGGCTCCTACATATTCTACGAAGATCTTTATCGGTTGAACCACATAACAACATACGTTGTTCCCTTTGTCATCGGTATGTTACTTGCCCGAGATTCGATCGTCGGTATCTCAATACCTAGTTCAATCTCGTTATCGGCAACTCTCTTTACTTGTTCTGTAATACATCATCCCGCAACTAACTCATTAGTTACAATGCTTGCAAGGCTTATAGTGATGTGCATTACTGAGTGGGCCTAGAGATACCTCTCCGACAATCGGAGTGACAAATCCTAATCTCGAAATACGCCAACCAAACAAGTACCTTTGGAGACACCTGTAGAGCACCTTTATAATCACCCAGTTACGTTGTGACGTTTGGTAGCACACAAAGTGTTCCTCCGGTAAACGGGAGTTGCATAATCTCATAGTCATAGGAATATGTATAATTCATGAAGAAAGCAATATCAACATACTAAACGATCAAGTGCTAAGCTAACAGAATGGGTCAAGTCAATCACATCATTCTCCTAATGATGTGATCCCATTAATCAAATGACAACTCATGTCTATGGCTAGGAAACATAACCATCTTTGATTAATGAGCTAGTCAAGTAGAGGCATACTAGTGACACTCTGTTTGTCTATGTATTCACAGATGTATCATGTTTCCGGTTGATGCAATTCTAGCATGAATAATAAACGTTTATCATGATATAAGGAAATAAATAATAACTTTATTATTGCCTCTAGGGCATATTTCCTTCAGTACCTAGACCGTGCAGCCATGGATCACCATCACTTTCTTGCACATGATCGTCCTAGCATTGCCATTCCTTATAACTTAGTCTATAACACTGACCTCGTGATGTTATTCCCTTGCCTGCACCTGCTTTGTTTGATTCTATTGCCAGGGGCGGATACCGGATTATGCCTGCAGACATCCTCGCCTACTGGAACGCTCACGCTGCTGTAGAGGCTGCACAGGCACTTCCACAGTGGGATCAGTGGGTGCCCGCTCCTCAGCAGTGGGATGAGTGGATGCCTGGTCCTCAGGATCCATACTACCCTCCAGGCTAGCTACTGATTGACTACCAACTTAGGCCAAAAGCCTAAGCTTGGGGGAGTACGTGTTTCTCACAGACATTATATTCATGTTCACATATCATTCCATTTGTCAGTGTTCACACTTTTTCATTGTATCATCCATGCTTAGATTTATTTTTCTTGCTTTCTTCTTGTGTGTTTGAAAAACTTTAGAAAATCCAAAAAAATAGTTTTAGTAATGTACTTTCTATGCATGCTTAGTAGTAGCACTAAAAAGAAAATCCAAAAAGATTTCCTTGTTCTTCTTTTGCTTATTGGTGAAGGAAATATGCCCTAGAGGCAATAATAAAGTTGTTATTTATATTTCCTTATATCATGATAAATGTTTGTTATTCATGCTAGAATTGTATTAACCAGAAACTTACGGTGTGTTTGGTTGGGGAACCAACTATCATGGAATGGAATGGCTCCATTCCAGAGGAACGGGTCCATTCCATTCCTGTGTTTGGTAGGAGCAAAAGAGAGGAATGGGTTGGTTCTGTTCCGGTGTTCGGTTGGAAGCACGGAATGGAAAATGGAATGACATAAATTTCTAAATTTTGGCATCATATCATTTGTATTTTAAAGAAAGACAACATAACAATATGTATTGACAAGTTAACATATAAATGACAACACATAAAACACAGATTTCAACAAGGTGCACATAGTTAAACACATTTGACAGCCATACATTTGTGGTTCACATACGAAGCTCTCCAAAAGCAAGCAAAGTGCAATGGAGCCATACATGTCCAAGTCATACTTGACAGCCACACACGTCTAGTTCATGTACGAAGCTCTCCAAAAGCAACCAAAGTGCACTAGAAGCATACGTTTCAAGTTCACATACTTGACAACCATACAACCATATCGAATTTAGAAGTTCTTCTTGATATACCTACTCACCCAAAGAGACTTGTTGGTTTGGGAAAGTTTCATGAAGGCTCTTGCAGTCTTTGGGTTGTCCACAAGATGCGCATATATAGTAGTGGGCTACAGGCTCTTCATCAAAATCTGGCAATGTGGAGACTACATCCCAAAGGTCATCTGGTATGTCATCATCATCTCCACTAGACCTCACAAGCGCATCAGCCACAAGTTTGAACCCATCTTTGAGAATTAAACTAAGTGGATCTTAAGGAACATGCTTTACCTTAGCCTTCTTTTTTGGTGGTGCTTTGGGGAGACAAGACTCACCAACATTTGGTGACGTGTTGACCTCACCGTTCTCCTCGCCTTCGAGATCAATGGAAAGAAGATCATTGTCAGACCTGGCATTCAGCCCCTTGGCCCCAATTGTCCCATAAATGGCAGCCGTGGCATGATAGTGCTCAATTGGGGTATTCAGGAAGGGGGCATCAGCTTTGTGGGTCTACAAACATTGTGCAAAATGATTAGCATAATGCAAACATAAAAAGAATCAGATTTGTGGGGTGAGAAGCATACCATACAATGCCCTGCATAGTGCTCATCGCTGAGCCTAATTGTGCAAGTATCTTCATCCCATAGAGCTCCACTTAAATTCTTCAAATTGACCACCTTTGTCCAAATATTCCTCCACTTCTTGATATGATTTTTGACTTGCTCTCCGATGATAGAAAGCTTGAATTGCTCGTTCAAAACAGTAGCACATTGTCTATGATGCACATCCCTGATTCCACTTGACGTTCTCTTCCCATCAGCAACAAGACCAGCCAAAAATCCAAGCATGCTTTTTGTCATGGCATTGGTCCAAACGATGATCCCAACTCTCCTGGAGTTCCCACTTGTAGCTCCAACACTCTCCATTTCTGTCCAAACAATAAAAGATACAACCTGTCTAGCCATCAAATAAATTCAAATGTAGTTGCATAAACATCAAAAATACATGGTTCAACTTTAGTAAATAATACAATCTGCCTAGCCATCAAATAAATTCAAATGTAGTTGCATAAACATCACAAATACATGGTTCAACTTTAGTAAATGATACAATCTGCCCAGCCATCAAATAAATTCAAATTTGGTTGCATAAACATCATAAATACATGGTTCAAATTTAGTACATGATACAATCTGCCCAATCATCAAATAAATTAAAATGTAGTTGCATAAACATCACAAATACATGGTTCAAATACATGGAGTGTACTACACTCATAGATTAGCATACATTAGTTGTCTATCTTCCCACATTTGGGCTACCATTTGCATCCTACAGTCTACCACGGCCCTAACGTCACTTGCTTGTTGCCTTGATGTTCGAATTGGTTGGGTGGTCCATGTCACTTACGGTATAATAAATTCATCAATCCCTTGTGACAGTGCATAATTATGAAGAACACAACAAGCTATAACAAGGTCAACTTGCACCGGGAAAGAGAAGAATGGTTTGGCATCATCTAAAATTTTGAAGCGCCTCTTCAGAGATCCAAAAGCCCTCTCTACCGTCACCCGTAGAGATGAGTGCCTAAGGTTGAATAGCTCCCTATCATTTTGGACTAGATTGTTGCCTCACACCACGAAAAGGGGGTAAGAACCCAGGCTTTTCTCCATAGCCAACATCAACTAGGTAGAACTTTCCTAAAAAACAATAATTGGTGACAATGGTTCTTGTAAGGTAATAACAATTGGAAAATTTTCTATCTTAGGCAACTTCTTACCCGGTGGTACTTGTAAGCCCCTCTCACGCGTTAATGCATCAGCTAAAACAGTAGCATCATGTGCTGACCCTTCCCAACCAGCTAACACATATGTGAAGCGTAGATCAAAATCTACCGCTGCCATCACATTTTGAGTGGTGAAGGCCTTCCTACCCCAAAAAGAATGCTCCACATCTTTGGTAACACCTGCTCGCACATGTGTACCATCGATAGCTCCAATACAATCCTATATAGTGACAGGTATTAATAAACAACATATCATATAACCTAGATAGCTAACGAATAGTTTCTGAATTTACCTTAAAATATGGGTCAAATCGATGATTTCCTACAATTTTTGTGGGGGTCTCCAATGATGCTGGCATTATGTAATCATTACGAAGCTTGCCTATGGCTTGGAGAACCTTTCTAAAATAGATGTTGGTTGTGTTGTATGATCTACAAAAATTGGCTAAAATAACCCTATTCCGAAGGTTATGCCCAATTGTATGCAAAAAACATCGCTAATTGTTGCTCCACGCTAAGATGTGGACTGTCTTCTAGCAATTTGTGATCCCTGAGTATGCCACACAAGCAAAAGAACGCAGCTCTTTTAAACCTTAACATGTTTTTACATAACACATCGCTTTGCCAAATTTTTTGATCTAGATAATCATATCTGATTCGATCTCTTTCATACATTGGGCCATATGTAATAAGTGTTCTTCTCTTCCTTATTATAGCTCGAACAATGACTGCAATTGCAGCAAGTGTGACAAAAACAGCGGCTCCTCTAACCATCCTTTTTCTTTTGTTCATCTTCTTGACCATCCACAATTGATGCATGCTATCAAATTATTACACATCACCACATAGTGCAAAGATGTACTGGAAAGTAGCAAATTGAACAAAAAGATGTACTACACAACAACAATCGGAGCAAAAAAATATACTGGACATCAGCATATACAAGGGGAGAGGAAGAGGAGTTTGTACCTTCAAGTGAGATGGATGTGCTTCGCTCTGCCGCCACGCCGGTGTAGCACCTAGACCCTGCTTTCTTCCCCTTCTAACCTGCAAATCGAGTGAGGGGGGGTGAGAAAATGGATCGAGGGAGAGCTATGTAAAACGCAAGAGCGAGGGGGATGGGCCAGTGGCGCGCGAATGCGAGGGAGATGGGCGGTAGCGCAGAGAGGGAGAGGACCAGCGCCACAGAGAGGGAGAGGGCCAGCGGCACAGAGAGGGAGAGGGTCAGCGGCGCGCGAGAGCTGGAGTGGGGTGGCAGAGCAGAGAGGGAGATGGCCAGTGGCGCAGAGAGGGAGAAGGACGGTGGCGCAGAGGAGAGGGAGAGAGGAAGAGGGGCGATGGCGCACCTGTGCGTGGGAGGAAGGAGGAAAGCAGCAATAGGGTTGGGGGAGAGACGAGCCATTCCGCGTGGTTTCCTCGATTTGGTGGTCTCAGCGCATTCCGGATCTAAGGCGAATATTCACTAAGCAGGGACGAGTTGGTTCTGCTTCGGTTGGCCTACCGAACGCTGGAATGAGGCCCAGGAACGGGTCCGACCCATGACAATCCGGCCCGTGACTGGAACGAAACACATCCTTAGTACATGTGTGAATACATATACAAACAGAGTGTCACTAGTATGCCTCTACTTGACTAGCTCGTTGAATCAATGATTGTTATGTTTCCTAACCATAGACATGAGTTGTCACTTGATTAACGGGATCACATCATTGGAGAATGATGTGATTGACTTGACCCATCTATTAGCTTAGCACGATGACCGTTTAGTTTGTTGCTATTGCTTTTTCCATAACTTATACATGTTCCTATGACTATGAGATCATGCAACTCCCGAATACCGAAGGAACACTTAGTCTGCCATCAAACGTCACAACGTAACTGGGCGACTATAAAGATGCTCTACAGGTGTCTCTGATGGTCTTTGTTGAGTTGGCATAGATCGAGATTAGGATATGTCACTTCGAGTATCGGAAAGGTATCTCTGGGCCCTCTCGGTAATGCACATCACTATAAGCCTTGCAAGAAATGTAACTAATGAGTTAGTTACGGGATGATGCATTACATGACGAGTAAAGAGACTTGCCGGTAACGAGATTGAACTAGGTATTGAGATACCGACGATCGAATCCCGGGCAAGTAACATACCGATGACAAAGGAAACAACGTATGTTGTTATGTGGTTTGACTGATAAAGATCTTCATAGAATATATGGGAACCAATATGAACATCCAGGTTCCGCTATTGGTTATTGATCAGAGATGTGTCTCGTTCATGTCTACATAGTTCTCGAACTCGTAGGGTCCACACGCTTAACATTTGGTGACGATCGGTATTATGAGTTTATGTGTTTTGATGTACCGAAGGTAGTTCGGAGTCCCGGATGTGATCACGAACATGACGAGGAGTCTCGAAATGGTCGAGACATAAAGATCGACATATTGGATGACTATGTTTGGACATCGGAAAGGTTTCGAGAGAGTTCGAGCATATACCAGAGTACATGGGGGTTACCGGAACCCCTCAGGGAGTCAATGGGCCTTAGTGGGCCATAGTGGAAAGGAGGAGGCGGCCAAGGTGGGGGTGCCCCCCCAAGCCCAATCCGAATTGGGAGGGGGGCCGGCCCCCGTTTCCTTCTCTCCCTCTCCCCCTTCCTTCCCTCTCCTACTCCAACTTGGGAAAGGGGAATCCTACTCCCACTGGGAGTAGGACTCCCCCTTGGGCGCGCCTAGGAGGCCGGCCCTCTCCCTCTCCTCCACTCCTTTATATATGGGGGAGGGGGCCCCCATAGACACACAAGTTGATCATTGATCTCTTAGCCGTGTGCGGTTCCCCCCTCCACCATAATCCACCTCGGTCATATGATTGCAGTGCTTAGGCGAAGCCCTGTGCTAGTAGCTTCATCATCACCGTCATCACGCCATCGTGCTGACGAAGCTCTCCCTCGACACTCTGCTGGATCGTGAGTTTGTGGGACGTCACCGAGCCAAATGTGTGCAGATCGCAAAGGCGCCGTACTTTCCGCACTAGGATCGGTCGATCGTGAAGACGTATGACTATATCTACCGCGTTGTCATAATGCTTCTGCTTACGGTCTACGAGGATACGTAGACAACACTCTCCCCTCTTGTTGCTATGCATCACCATGATCTTGCGTGTGCGTAGATTTTTTTTTGAAATTACTACATTCCCCAACAGTGGCATCCGAGCCAGGTCTATGCGTAGATGTTATATGCATGAGTAGAACACAAAGGAGTTGTGGGCGTGGGTATATACATATTGCTTGCCGTCACTAGTTGATTCTTGATTCAGCGGTATTATTGGATGACGTGGCCCAGACCGACATTACGTGTATGCTTACGCGAGACTGGTTCTACCGACGTGCTTCGCACACAGGTGGCTGGTGGGTGTCAGTTTCTCCAACTTTAGTTGAATCGGATTCAATGAATAGGGTTCTTTCTGAAGATCAAAAAGCAATCACTATACCGCGTTGTGGTTTTTGATGCATAGGTAAGAACGGTTCTTACTCAGACCGTATCAGCCATGTAAAACTTGCAACAACAAAGTAGAGGACGTCTAACTTGTTTTTGCAGGGCATGTTGTGATGTGATATGGTCATGTTTTGTAACACAGTTATCGGCAACTGGCAGGAGCCATATGATTATCGCTTTATTGTATGAAGTGCAATCGCCATGTAATTGCTTTGCTTTATCACTAAGTGGTAGCAATAGACGTAGAAGCAATAGTTGGCGAGAAAACAACGATGTTTCGATGGAGATCAAGGTGTTAAGCCGGTGACGATGGTGATCATGACAGTGCTTTGGAGATGGAGATCAAAGGCACAAGATGATGATGGCCATATCATATCACTTATATTGATTGCATGTGATGTTTATCCTTTATGCATCTTATTTTTCTTAGTTTGGCGGTAGCATTATAAGATGATCTCTCACTAAATTTCAAGGTATAAGTGTTCTCCCTGAGTATGCACCGTCGCTACACACAGCTCGTGCCGAGACACCACATGATGATCGGGTGTGATAAGCTCTATGTTCACATACAACGGGTGCAAGCCAGTTTTCACACGCAGAATACTCGGGTTAAACTTGACGAGCCTAGCATATGCAGATATGGCCTCGAAAAACTGAGACCGAAAGGTCGAGCGCGAATCATATAATAGATATGATCAACATAGTGATGTTCACCATTGAAAACTACTCCATCTCACGTGATGATCGGACATGGTTTAGTTGATATGGATCACATGATCACTTAGATGATTAGAGAGATGTTTATCTAAGTGGGAGTTCTTAAGTAATTTGATTAATTGAACTTTAATTTATCATGAATTTAGTACCTGATAGTATTTTGCATGTCTATGTTGTAGTAGATAGATGGGCCGTGCTGTTGTTTCGTTGAATTTTAATGCGTTCCTAGGGAAAGCTAAGTTGAAAGATGATGGTAGCGACTACACGGACTGGGTCCGTAACTTGGGGATTATCATCATTGCTGCACAGAAGAATTATGTCCTGGAAGCACTGCTAGGTGACAAACCCGTTGCAGGAGCAACGCCAAATGTTGTGAACACCTGGCAGAGCAAAGCTGATGACTACTCGATAGTTCAGTGTGCCATGCTTTACGGCTTAGTACTAGGACTTCAACGACGTTTTGAACGTCATGTAGCATATGAGATGTTCCAGGAGTTGAAGTTAATATTTCAAGCAAATGCCCAGATTGAGAGATATGGAGTCTCCAAGAAGTTCTACAGCTGCAAAATGGAGGAGAATAGTTCTGTCACATCCCTAGTTCTAGTATGACCTAGGCTAGCTTTCATGTTGCATCATGTCTAAATTTCATTGAAATTTGAAATGGGGATCTGTGAAACCCTTAGAATCATTTCTGAAAATAACCCAGATAAAAATTGCTCCAAAAAGGTCCAAAAAAATGTTCATATTGCTCTCTGAAAATATTGGTCAGAGGTAAAAATCAAACCAATATTTTTAGGAACTCATAAATATTTATTTTGGCCATTTGGAGTTAATGCAGTAATTATTTGCTTTGGATATATATTGTTATATATATAAAATATTGTCCAAAAATTATGCCAGTAGTTGAGGAGCTCAGGAATAATACCACTAGCCCCTGCAAAAATTGGCATAAGTAAATAAAATGATTTAGTATTTTTTCTAAATCAAAACAAATGTCAGAAAAATAGAAAAGAAAACAAAACATGAAATAAAACCTTACCTGCACTTACCTGTCCAGCTGGCCGGCCTGCTACTGTGCGGCCTAGCCCACAGCGCAGTGCCAGTCACCACCAACCTCTCCCCAGAAGGACGAGAGGCGCGTGGCCGCCGCGCGCACGGCCACCGATGACCACCTCCTGCTTGCCGCTCCGCCTTGGCCCTCCCTGGCGCTGCCACACACTCCCCTCGACCTTCTGCACTTCTCCCCTCCTCGCAGCTCTCGCCCCTCCCCTCTCTGCTCTCTTCCCGAGCGACCCCATCGCCGCCGTCCACTGCCGCCGCGTCCACCAAGCTCCCCTCGCCCTGACGCTGAGCCCAGAAGCACCGCCGTGTCTTCCTCGTCCTCTCCACCGAGCTACACGACACCGGAGGCCCTGCTTCATCGCCACCATCGTCGTCTTCGGCCTCAGCCGCCGTGGATCGTCGCCGTCGAATTCGCGGCAACCAACGCTTCCCCGACCCTACTGTCTGCACCATCCCCCTCTCTGTGAGCCCGCGGTTCTTTCCCCTCCTTTCTCGTTGTTGTTCCGACACCCTAGCACCTAGACCGTGCTAGCCGAGCTCTAGCCGCCGCCCGTTTTGTCGCCGCCGTGGCCTGAGCTCGAACGGGTCGCGCCCGTGCACTGCACGGAGCTCCTGGTGACCCCAGGAGGCTGCCCAATGCTTCACTTTGCTCGCCGCGCTCCATAATGCCATTTCGCTGAGGTCCAAACTTTGGCCTCCACTGCGGGCTCGTCTCCGGCGAGTATAGGCCACCCCAGCCACTATCGCTCGCCCAGTTGGATGCGGCGCACCTTCAGCTATCCGTAGACGCAAACCACACACAAAACCGAGCCCCGTAGCTGTTTTCCGGCGAGTTTCTGCCGCAGTTGAGGTCGCCGCCGGCCGAACTCCGGCGGGCTGACGTGGTCGCTTAGTTAGGCGCTAATCACCACTAATCCCTCTAACAGACACTGACAGGCGGGCCCCGCAGCGGGTCAAATCCCAGTCAACACGGAATTAACTTCCAGTTAACAGTCAGCCAATGACATGTGGGACCCGGTCGTCAGGTTTGACTTGGTCAGCGCCAGTTGACTCGCTGATGTCATGCTTGCACAATGCTGACGCTATAAATCATTTTCTTGATTTAAGTTTATTCAGGAAATTCCAGAAAATGCCCAAAACTTCTAAAAAACATAGGAAATTATCTATAACTCCAAATGAAAAGATTTATATATGAAAAATTATCAGAAAAATCCAAGGAATCCATCTGTACCATTTTCATGCATGTTTGAACAATGTTTGTCCTCTGTTTTGGACAAAACAAATAAAGGGCATTTAAATAATCATATATGGAGTTCGAATTTGAATCATGTATTCAAACCAACTTCATTAAAATCATAGCTAGATGCATTAGCTCAAATCACAGCATATTGCCATGTCATGATCATGCATCATATTGTGCATTGCATTGATTATATTCTTTCTGTATTGCCGGTGATTGTTCCCCCCGATAGACGTGCTTCCGACGATGAATTCGATGACACCGATGAAGAACTATACTATCTTCAGAAGTGCCAGGCAAGCAAACCCCCTTGTTCATTCCGATACAATCCTACTCTCTCGCTCCTGCTCTCATTTATTGCATTAGGACAACAACGATTCAACTGCTACTTTATGCTGCGGTAGTTGAACCCATTCCTCTACATGACCTGTCATTGTCACAGTAAATAGTTAAAACCCACTAGCATGTGTAGGAGTTGATTGAGCCATGTTGTGTTCTTGCCATGCCATGCCTGCTATTGCTTAGAGTTGTGTCAGGTCTAATTCATCGGGAATGAATTGGAGTGGTACGATATGTTCTGGTGCTGAGAGTTAAGCGTGTGAACACGATTTGGTAAAGGTAGCGGTGAGAGGCCATGTAGGAGTACATGGTGGGTTGTCTCACTGGAACCATCCTTAAGCACCGAGTTCCGTGTATGTTGTCCAATGACTAGCTACTACCACACATTGGAATGCTTAAGTGCCCCTCTCGACTTATTAGCCAACTTGATCTCTGTCCAGGAGTCGCAAATAGTTTTTGGTATTTGTAGGTGTGTTAGTAGTCTACCAAGTGGCACTCGGCCAGGTGGGCTTGGGACAGACTAGGCGCAAGTGGCATGGTGTACCAAGCATAGATCCATCCGGCAAGGTGGGCTTGGGAACCCTGCACATATCGTTTGGGGCCGTGAGCGACACCCCGGCCGGATCTCCTTGCGGATGGAACCCGAATAGGCGATAAACCTGGACTAGAGTCTTGTGTGGTTAGTTAGGTCGTGGCCGATACCCTCGCCAGGCTTCCGCTTGAAGGTTGCCGAGGTACATGACGTGTACATGGTGATAAGTGGTGAGAGCGTGTGTGAAGAAGTACACCCCTTCAGGGTTATCATGATCTATTCGAATAGCCGTGTCCTCGGTTATCGCCTTCTTGGATGCTTACATGGTACATAGACAGCTTAAAGTGGACACTCTAAAATGCTCAAGACAAGTGTGAGTGCTATGGATGGCCTTCTCATAAGAAGACGAGGATGAATCCATAGTGGTGTATTGATGTGGTGATTAGTGGACTCGTGTGCGCTGCCTCACCTCAAAGAAGTTTCTCGTTGCTGTAGAACATGATAGCCACTGAGTCAAAGCTGGCTTGCTGCAACTAAACCCCACATTACCTTCTTGATACAAAAGCATGTATGATAGGATCTGATGTAAGTCTTGCTGAGTACCTTTGTACTCACATTTGCTTTATTTATGTTTTGCAGGTGAGACATCTGTCTCACTAGTAGTACCGCTTGGACTTCGACGAGTAGCTTGCACCTCAGCTACGATCTTGTGCCCTTGGGAGGGACTTGTAGATAGTCAGGCCTCTTAGCCTCTTCTTTTGTAGTTGTCTGTACCCAGACATGTAATGCTTCCGCCTGTTGCTTGTATGCTCTGAATGATGGGTCATGTGACCCCTGTTTGTATTTAATACTATGTGGCTCTTCTGGGCCTTTATCTATATGAGTTGCGTTATGTTGTGATGCCATGTTTTACATCACATACTTGCATGTTATGCATACGTGTGATGTGTATTGCTATGTGTGGGATCCGACAATCTAGTTGTTTATCCTTGGCAGACTCTCTTATGGGGAAATGTAGTCCAGTGCTTCCTTGAGCCATAGTAGTCCGCTACAGCCCGGCTCACCGGAGTCCTACTAGCCCAGCACTACTGCTTAGGACACTTGACTGGCCGGCATGTGTTTCACTTTGTTCCGGTGTCTGTCCCTTCGGGGAAATGTCATGCGGTGACATCCGGAGTCCTGCCTAGCCTGCTACAGCCCTGGTTCCCCGGAGTCCTGTTAGCCCAGTGATACAGCTTGGATTCACACGCTGCTGACCGACATGCTTGATGTGAATCATGTATGCCTGTCCCCTTAGGTTAGTGCCGCTTTGGGTTCACGACTAGCCATGTCGGCCCGGTTTCTCTGTCATATGGATGCTAGCGACACAATCATATACGTGAGCCAAAAGGCACAAATGGTCCCGGGCCAGGGTAAGGCGACACCCGTGGGAATACCGTGCGTGAGGCCGCAAAGTGATATGAGGTGTTACCGGCTAGATCGATGTGACTTGGAATCGGGGTCCCGACAGCTTTGGTATCAGAGCCTGACTGCCTGTAGGATTTCCAAGCCAACCTGGCCGAAGTTGAGTCTAGAAGCTCTTTAGTTATTTAAGGGAATTGATTGTGGAAGGGAACGTAAGGCTCTTTTTACTCCTTTCACCTCTTGGCCCTCTGATCTGAGTCATCCTATCTTTCCTACGGGGTTAAGGAACTAGGCTTCCTCTTCTGTCTATCAGGATCACGTGTTACTACTCCGTAGTCTCTTAGGATTGGTTGATCCGAGTCATATCCCAGTTTGAGTACTTCCGGTGTAGTCTGCTTAGTAATATCTCGGAACCTTAAGTGATGATGTTGAGTATGGTGCTACCCCATCATTTGCAGGATGTCTCATTTTGAGCATTTTACTGCCATTATGCTACCGGAATTGTCCTAGGAGTTCAAGAGATAATATTTTCCTTGTACTATATTCTACACCCTTATGATGACGCTGAATCCATCCTTGTTTTCCTTGGTTTCGTTCTTCAGGATGTTGCCGGTTAATCGAAGTTCTGCTGCTCGTAGCCGGAACCACGGAGATGGTAGGGATGAGGTTCCTCTCGATCAGTCTTCGTTGGCAAAGTTCATGTTAGAAGTTGAGATGAACAAGCGTGAGACCAACCGCTTGTTAGCACGTATCGAGGAGAACACCGCACCCCATTGCAAAGAGTCAGCCACCATCTATGATTTCATTGGTCTGAAACCACCTACCTTCCATCATTCCATCGAACCACTCGATGCAGATGACTGGCTTTGTAGTATCACTCACAAGCTGTGTTCTGCGAACGTAGCTGAAAGTGACAAGGTCACCTATGCTACATATCACCTGGAAGGTCCTGCTAGTCTTTGGTGGCAGAACTATGAGGCTATGCTTCCAGCTGGCCAGATAACCACCTGGAGAGATTTCACTGAGGCCTTTCGTGAGCATCACATTCCTCAGACTCTCATTGACCGCAAGAGAGAAGAGTTCTGTAGTTTCACCAAGAGTAAGATGGCTGTCGATGCTTACATTAGGGAATTTGAGAACCTTGCCCGCTATGCTACAGAAGAGGTGTCCACAGACGCCAAGAAGCAGGCTAGGTTCCGGAAGGGTCTCAACCCCTAGTTGCGTCGTGATCTCCACCTGCATCACTGTGATACATTCCACACTCTTGTGAACAAGGCCATTAATGCAGAGACAGCTCAACTCACTTACGAGGAGTCTCGTAAGCACACCCGTGATTTGGGTTCTTCTTCCGGTTCTACTTCGCAGAAGCGCCAGATTTGGGTTCCGAACTCCTCTCTTCCACCCGGTTATTCACCGAGGCCATCTTATGTGGCGCCTCACCCAGTTCAGTTACATGCTACACCCATGCCTATTGGTAGACCACTTGTTAATGCGGGTCCATGTCATACCTCCAAGATTTGTTACAAGTGAGGAGAGCCAGGCCACATTGCCCGTATTTGCACTCAGACCCGTGTTGCTCCACCCCAGCCCCAGAAGTCTGTTGGCCGTGGTAGTAAGCCTTCACACCAGATGTTCAGTGCCAAGTCAGTTCCCACTGAACTTGGACGTGTGCATCATGTCTCAGCTAAAGCCGCTCATGATGATCCAGATGTCGTTCTTGGCACACTCCTTGTCAACTGTCATCCAGCTTCGGTTCTATTCAATACTGGAGCATCTCACTCCTTCATTTCCGAAAGTTATGCCCGCTTGCACGACATGTCATTTTGTGATATGCCCTCCCCACTACTCATTCAAACTCCTGGATCCAAGTGGCAAACTTCTAGGATAAGTTATGGCAATGAAATACATGTTGACAGACTTGTATTCCTAGCTTCCTTGATATCCCTTAAGTCTTCAGATATTAACGTAATCTTGGGTATGGACTAGATGAAATCTCATTATGCCAAGATTGACTGTTACACCAGGTCTGTTCAGCTCACACACCCCTCTGGCAGGATAGTCACTGTCTCCACCAAAATTGCAAAGCGTCAACTATATTCTCTAAATGCCAGCCCTCTTCCTAACCTTGAAGATATCCCGGTAGTCCACGACTTTACGGATGTCTTTCCAGAGGAACTGCCAGGTATTCCACCTGACAGAGATGTAGAGTTTGTTATAGATCTTATCCCCGGAACCGCCCCAATTTCTAGGAGACCTTACAAGATGGCACCCTTAGAGCTAGCCGAGCTTAAGGAACAACTTGATGAGTCCTTGCAAAAGGGTTTCATCTGTCCTAGTTCTTCTCCTTGGGCTTGCCCCGTCCTCTTTGTCAAGAAGAAGGATGGTACGAACCGGATGGTTGTAGATTATCGCCCTGTTAATTTGGTCACGATAAAGAACAAGTATCTGCTCCCTAGGATCAATGATCTGTATGATCAGCTCCCTGGATCCTCAGTCTTTTCCAAGATGGATTTGAGGTTAGGCTATCACCAAATCAAGATCAGAAATGGGGACATTCCTAAGACGGCTTTTGTCACTCGTTATGGCCAGTACGAGTACACCGTCATGTCCTTCGGTCTAACCAATGCTCCAGCTACATTTTCCCGCTTGTTGAACTCGATCTTCATGGAGTACTTAGATAAGTTCGTCGTGGTTTACCTCTTTGATATCCTTATTTACTCAAAGAATGAGGAAGAGCATGCTGAACATCTTAGACTTGTGTTAGAAAAACTCAGAGAGCACCGCCTTTATGCCAAGTTCTCCAAGTGCGAATTTTGGTTGCCAGAAGTGACCTATCTCAGCCACGTAATCTCTGGTAAGGGCATTGCTGTCAATCCCGAAAGAGTTCAAGCCGTTCTTGATTGGACTCCACCTGAAACGGGTAAGCAAGTTAGGAGTTTCCTTGGCCTAGCCAGTTATTGTCGCCGCTTTATTGAGAACTTCTCCAAAGTGGCCAAACCTCTTACAGAACTTCTCAAGAAAGATAAAAAGTTTGAGTGGTCCCCATAGTGCGAGTACAGCTTTCAGGAACTGAAAAGATGCCTGACTTCTGCTCCCATACTTGTGTCATCGGAGTTCACTAAGGACTTTGTTATCTATTGTGATGCCTCACGACAGGGACTAGGCTGCATTCTTATGCAAGATCGTCATGTGATTGCCTATGCATCTCGACAGTTGCATCCACATGAGGAGAATTATCCTACACATGATCTAGAGCTTGCAGCCGTAGTCTATGCACTTAAGATTTGGTGACATTACCTTCTCGGTAAACGTTGCGAGATATACACCGACCACCAGAGTCTCAAGTATATCTTCACCCAACCAGATTTGAACCTTAGGCAAAGATGTTGGTTGGAGTTGATCTCAGATTACAACTTAGGAATTACCTACACCCCAAGCAAGGGGAATGTCATGGCTGATGCGCTAAGTCGTAAGTCCTATTGCAACAATCTCATGTTGCAACAGGGCCAGCCACTTCTCCATGAGGAATTATGTAAGCTTAACCTTCACATTGCTCCTCACGGATTCCTTTCTACCTTGGTGGCGAAACCTACCCTTGAGGATTAGATCATTACTGATCAGAAGTTTGATAGGGGTGTTATCCTCATCAAGAGAAACATTAGGAAGGGAGTTGGTGGATGTTTCTCTATGTATGATCGAGGTGTTGTTTTCTTTGAGAATCGCTTGGTGGTTCCCAAGAATCAACATCTGCGACAACTGATTCTTAAGGAGGCGCATGAATCTCCTCTCATGATTCATCCCGGTAGCACTAAGATGTATCAGGACCTACGCCAGAGGTTCTAGTGGACTAGGATGAAGAGAGAAATTGCTTAGTTCATTTCTAACTGTGATGTTTGTCGTCGCGTTAAGGCAGAGCATCAAAGGCCTGCTGGCACCCTTCAACCTTTAGCTATTCCTGAATGGAAATGGGATAAAGTTGGTATGGACTTTATCATCGGCTTTCCCAGGACCAAGAAAGGGAATAACTCTATCTTCGTAGTCATTGATCGTCTTTCAAAAGTGGCTCACTTCCTACCTGTTCGAGCTTCCTACCTGTTCGAGAGAGTATCACTGCTAGTCAGCTCGCTGACTTATATATTTCTCGAATAGTTTCACTTCATGGTGTCCCACTAGAGATCAATTCAGACCGTGGTAGTCTTTTCACTTCTCATTTCTGGGAGAGTTTCCAAACTGCCATGGGCACCCATCTTTCCTTCAGTACCGCTTTCCACCCTCAATCAAGTAGTCAGGTGGAAAGGGTCAACCAAATCCTCGAAGACATGCTTAGAGCTTGTGTTATCTCATTCGGTATGGATTGGGAGAAGTGCCTTCCTTTCGCCGAGTTTGCTTATAACAATAGCTACCAATCCAGTCTCAAGAAAGCTCCTTTTGAGATTCTGTATGGGCGAAGATGTCGAACACCTTTGAACTGGTCAGAAACCGGTGAAAGACAATTCTTTGGACCAGATATGATCCAGGAGGCAGAAGAGCAAGTTCACATCATTCGTGAGAATTTGAAAATAGCCCAATCTCGTCAAAAGAGCCAGTATGACCGTCGTCATAAGGAAGTGGCTTATGAAGTTGGCGACAAGGCTTATCTTCGGGTTACTCCCTTGAAGGGTACCCATCGTTTCGGTATCAAGGGCAAGTTGGCTCCTCATTACATTGGTCCTTTTCGCATTATCACTAAACGAGGAGAGGTTGCCTACCAGTTGGAACTACCCCCACATTTTTCTCGAGTACATGATGTCTTCCACGTCTCCCAACTTAGGCGTTGCTTCTCGGATCCCATCCGCGGAGTGGACCACGAAACGCTTGATCTCCAAGATAACCTCACTTATTGAGAGTACCCCGTCCACATTCTGGATCAAGCAGAGCGTGTCACTCGACGTCATAACATCAAGTTTCTCAAGGTCCAGTGGTATCATCATTCCGAAAGAGAAGCTACTTGGGAGCGTGAAGATCGTCTTCGACTTGAGTACCCCGCTTTCTTTCCGCCAACTCCTGAATCTCGGGACGAGATTCTTTCGAGTGGGGGCGAGTTGTCACATCCCTAGTTCTGGTATGACCTAGGCTAGCTTTCATGTTGCATCATGTCTAAATTTCATTGAAATTTCAAATGGGGATCTGTGAAACCCTCAGAATCATTTCTGAAAATAACCCAAATAAAAATTGCTCCAAAAAGGTCCAAGAAAATGTTCATGTTGCTCTCTGAAAATATTGGTCAGAGGTAAAAATCAAACCAATATTTTTAGGAACTCATAAATATTTATTTTGGCCATTTGGAATTAATGCAGTAATTATTTGCTTTGGATATATATTGTTATATATATAAAATATTGTCCAAAAATTATGCCAGTAGTTGAGGAGCTCAGGAATAATACCACTAGCCCCTGCAAAAATTGGCATAAGTAAATAAAATGATTTAGTATTTTTACTAAATCAAAACAAATGTCAGAAAAATAGAAAAGAAAACAAAAAATGAAATAAAACCTTACCTGCACTTACCTGTCCAGCTGGCCGGCCTGCTACTGTGCGGCCCAGCCCACAGCGCAGTGCCAGTCACCACCAACCTCTCGCCAGAAGGATGAGAGGCGCGTGGCCTCCGCGCGCACGGCCACCTCCTGCTTGCCGCTCCGCCTTGGCACTCCCTGGCGCTGCCACGCACTACCCTCGACCTTCTGCACTTCTCCCCTCCTCGCAGCTCTCGCCCCTCCCCTCTCTGCTCTCTTCCCGAGCGACCCCATTGCCGCCGTCCACTACCGCCGCGTCCACCGAGCTCCCCTCGCCCTGACGCTGAGCCCAGAAGCACCACCGTGTCTTCCTCGTCCTCTCCACCGAGCTACACGACGCCGGAGGCCCTGCTTCATCGCCACCATCGTCGTCTTCGGCCTCGGCCGCCGTGGATCGCCGCCATCGAATTCGCGGCAACCAACGCTTCCCCGACCCTACTGTCTGCACCATCCCCCTCTCTGTGAGCCTGCGGTTCTTTCCCCTCTTTCTCATTGTCGTTCCGACACCCTAGCACCTAGAACGTGCTAGCCGAGCTCTGGCCGCCGCCCGTTTTGTCGCCGCCGTGGCCTGAGCTCGAACGGGTCACGCCCGTGCACCGCACCGAGCTCCTGGTGACCCCAGGAGGCTGCCCAACGCTTCACTTTGCTCGCCGCGCTCCACAATGCCATTTCGCTGAGGTCCGAACTCCGGCCGCCGCTGCGGGCTCGTCTCCGGCGAGTATAGTCCACCCCAGCCACCGTCGCTCGCCTAGTTGGATGCGGCGCACCTTCAGCTATCCGTAGACGCAAACCACGCACAAAACTGAGCCCCGTAGCTGTTTTCCGGCGAGTTTCTGCCGCAGTTGAGGTCGCCGCCGGCCGAACTCCGGCGGCTGACGTGGTCGCTTAGTTAGGCGCTAATCACCACTAATCCCTCTCTAACAGACACTGACACGCGGGCCCCGCAGCGGGTCAAATCCCAGTCAACACGGAATTAACTTCCAGTTAACAGTGAGCTAATGACATGTGGGACCCGGTCATCAGGTTTGACTTGGTCAGCGTCAGTTGACTCGTTGATGTCATGCTTGCACAATGCTGACGCTATAAATCATTTTCTTGATTTAAGTTTATTCAGGAAATTCCAAAAAATGCCCAAAACTTCTAAAAATCATAGGAAATTATCTATAACTCCAAATGAAAAGATTTATATATGAAAAATTATCAGAAAAATCCAAGGAATCCATCTGTACCATTTTCATGCATGTTTGAACAATGTTTGTCCTCTGTTTTGGACAAAACAAATAAAGGGCATTTAAATAATCATATATGGAGTTCGAATTTGAATCATGTATTCAAACCAACTTCATTAAAATCATAGCTAGATGCATTAGCTCAAATCACAGCATATTGCCATGTCATGATCATGCATCATATTGTGCATTGCATTGATTATATTCTTTCTGTGTTGCCGGTGATTGTTCCCCCGATAGACGTGCTTCCGACGATGAATTCGATGACACCGATGAAGAACTATACTATCTTCAGAAGTGCCAGGCAAGCAAACCCCCTTGTTCATTCCGATACAATCCTACTCTCTCGCTCCTGCTCTCATTTATTGCATTAGGACAACAACGATTCAACTGCAACTTTATGCTGCGGTAGTTGAACCCATTCCTCTACATGACCTGTCATTGTCACAGTAAATAGTTAAAACCCACTAGCATGTGTAGGAGTTGATTGAGCCATGTTGTGTTCTTGCCATGCCATGCCTGCTATTGCTTAGAGTTGTGTCAGGTCTAATTCATCGGGAATGAATTGGAGTGGTACGATATGTTCTGGTGCTGAGAGTTAAGCGTGTGAACACGATTTGGTAAAGGTAGCGGTGAGAGGCCATGTAGGAGTACATGGTGGGTTGTCTCATTGGAACCGTCCTTAAGCACCGAGTTCCGTGTATGTTGTCCAATGACTAGCTACTACCACACATTGGAATGCTTAAGTGCCCCTCTCGACTTATTAGCCAACTTGATCTCTGTCCAGGAGTCACAAATAGTTTTTGGTGTTTGTAGGTAGTGTTAGTAGTCTACCAAGTGGCACTCGGCCAGGTGGGCTTGGGACAGACTAGGCGCAAGTGGCACGGTGTACCAAGCATAGATCCATCCGGCGAGGTGGGCTTGGGAACCCTGCACATATCGTTTGGGGCCGTGAGCGACACCCCGGCCGGATCTCCTTGCGGATGGAACCCGAATAGGCGATAAACCTGGACTAGAGTCTTGTGTGGTTAGTTAGGTCGTGGCCGATACCCTCGCCAGGCTTCCGCTTGAAGGTTGCCGAGGTACATGACGTGTACATGGTGATAAGTGGTGAGAGCGTGTGTGAAGAAGTACACCCCTTCAGGGTTATCATGATCTATTCGAATAGCCGTGTCCTCGGTTATGGACTTCTTGGATGCTTACGTGGTACATAGAAAACTTAAAGTGGACACTCTAAAATGCTCAAGACAAGTGTGAGTGCTATGGATGGCCTTCTCGTAAGAAGACGAGGATGAATCCATAGTGGTGTATTGATGTGGTGATTAGTGGACTCGTGTGCGCTGCCTCACCTCAAAGAAGTTTCTCGTTGCCGTAGAATAGGATAGCCACTGAGTCAAAGCTGGCTTGCTGCAACTAAACCCCACATTACCTTCTTGATACAAAAGCATGTATGATAGGATCTGATGTGAGTCTTGCTGAGTACCTCTGTACTCACATTTGCTTTATTTATGTTTTGCAGGTGAGACATCTGTCTCACTAGTAGTACTGCTTGGACTTCGACGAGTAGCTTGCACCTCAGCTACGATCTTGTGCCCTTGGGAGGGACTTGTAGATAGTCAGGCCTCTTAGCCTCTTCTTTTGTAGTTGTCTGTACCCAGACATGTAATGCTTCTGCCTGTTGCTTGTATGCTCTGAATGATGGGACATGTGACCCTTGTTTGTATTTAATACTATGTGGCTCTTCTGGGCCTTTATCTATATGAGTTGCGTTATGTTGTGATGCCATCTTGTACAACACATACTTGCATGTTATGCGTACGTGTGATGTGTATTGCGATGTGTGGGATCCGACAATCTAGTTGTTTATCCTTGGCAGCCTCTCTTATGGGGAAATGTAGTCTAGTGCTTCCTTGAGCCATAGTAGTCCGCATCAGCCCGGTTCACCGGAGTCCTGCTAGCCCAGCACTACTGCTCAGGACACTTGACTGGCCGGCATGTGTTTCACTTTATTCCGGTGTCTGTCCCTTCAGGGAAATGTCACGCGGTGACATCCGGAGTCCTGCCTAGCCTGCTACAGCCCGGGTTCCCCGGAGTCCTGTTAGCCCAGTGCTACAGCCCGGATTCACACGCTGCTGACCGACATGCTCGATGTGAATCATGTATGCCGGTCCCCATAGGTTAGTGCCGCTTTGGGTTCACAACTAGTCATGTCGGCCCGGGTTCTCTGTCATACGGATGCTAGCGACACGATCATATACGTGAGCCAAAAGGCGCAAACGGTCCCGGGCCAGGGTAAGGCGACACCCGTGGGAATACCGTGCGTGAGGCCGCAAAGTGATATGAGGTGTTACCGGCTAGATCGATGTGACTTGGAATCGGGGTCTCGACAAGTTCTGTCGGTGAACATATACTCAGAATGTCTGGGTACCACAACCACTTGACTCAGCTAGGAGTTAATCTTCCTGATGATAGTGTCATTGACAGAGTTCTTCAATTACTACCACCAAGCTACAAGAGCTTCGTGATGAACTATAATATGCAAGGGATGGATAAGACTATTCCCGAGATCTTCGCAATGCTAAAGGCTGCGGAGTTAGAAATCAAGAAGGAGCATCAAGTGTTGATGGTCAACAAGACCACCAATTTCAAGAAAAAGGGTAAAGGGAAGAAGGGGAACTTCAAAAAGAACAGCAATCCAGTTGCTGCTCAAGTGAAGAAACCCAAGTCTGGACCTAAGCCTGAGACTGAGTGCTTCTACTTCAAAGGGACTGGTCACTGGACGCGGAACTGCCCCAAGTATTTGGCGGAGAAGAAGGATGTCAAAGTGAAATGTATATTTGATATACATGTTATTGATGTGTACCTTACTAATACTCACAGTAGTGCCTGGGTATTTGATACTGGTTCAGTTGCTAACATTTGCAACTCAAAACAGGGGCTACGGATTAAGCGAAGATTGGCTAAGGACGAGGTGACGATGCGCATGGGAAATGGTTCCAAAGTCGATGTGATAGCCGTCGGCACGCTACCTCTACATCTACCTTCGGGATTAGTTTTAGACGTAAATAATTGTTATTTGGTGCCAACGTTGAGCATGAACATTATATCTGGATCTTGTTTGATGCGAGACGGTTATTCATTTAAATCAGAGAATAATGGTTGTTCTATTTATATGATTAATATCTTTTATGGTCATGCACCCTTGATGAGTGGTCTATTTTTCCTAAATCTTGATAGTAGTGATATACATGTTCATAGTATTGAAGCCAAAAGATGCAGAGTTGATAATGGTAGTGCAACTTATTTGTGGCACTGCCGTTTGGGTCATATTGGTGTAAAGCGCATGAAGAAACTCCATTCTGATGGACTTCTGGAATCACTTGATTATGAATCACTTGGTACTTGCGAACCATGCCTCATGGGCAAGATGACTAAAACCCCGTTCTCCGGAACAGTGGAGCGAGCAATAGAGTAATTAGAAATCATACATACTGATGTATGTGGTCCAATGAACATTGAGGCTCGCGGCGAATATTGTTATTTTCTCACCTTCACAGATGATTTGAGCAGATATGGGTATATCTACTTAATGAAACACAAGTCTGAAACATTTGAAAAGTTCAAAGAATTTCAGAGTGAAGTGGAAAGTCATCGTAACAACAAAATAAAGTTTCTACGATCTGATCGTGGAGGAGAATATTTGAGTTACGAGTTTGGTATTCATTTGAAACAATGCGGAATAGTTTCGCAACTCATGCCATCCGGAACACCACAGTGTAATGGTGTGTTCGAACATCATAATCGTACTTTACTAGATATGGTGCGATCTATGATGTCTCTTACTGATTTACCGCTATTGATTTGGGGTTATGCTTTAGAGACGGCTGCATTCACGTTAAATAGGGCACCATCTAAATCCGTTGAGACGACACCTTATGAACTGTGGTTTGGCAAGAAACCCAAGTTGTCGTTTCTTAAAGTTTGGCGCTGCGATGCTTATGTGAAGAAGCTTCAACCTGATAAGCTCGAATCCAAATAGGATAAATGTGTCTTCATATGATACCCAAAGGAGACTATTGGGTACACCTTCTATCATAGATCCGAAGGCAAGAGATTCGTTGCTAAGAATGGATCCTTTCTAGAGAAGGAGTTTATCTCGAAAGAAGTGAGTGGGAGGAAAGTAGAACTTGATGAGGTAATTGTACCTGCTCCCTTATTGGAAAGTAGTTCATTACTGAAATCAGTTCCAGTGATTCCTACACCAGTAAGTGAGGAAGCTAATGATGATGATTGTGAAACTTCTGATCAAGTTACTACCGAACCTCGTAGGTCGACCAGAGTCAGATCCGCACCAGAGTGGTACGGTAATCCTGTTCTGGAAGTCATGTTACTTGACCATGACGAACCTACGAACTATGAGGAAGCGATGATGAGCCCAGATTCCGCAAAATGGATTGAGGCCATGAAATCTGAGATGGGATCCATGTATGAGAACAAAGTGTGGACTTTGATTGACCTCCCCGATGATCGGCAGGCCATAGAGAATAAATGGATCTTCAAGAAGAAGACTAACGTTGATGGTAATGTTACTGTCTACAAATCTTGACTTGTTGCAAAAGGTTTTTGACAAGTTCAAGGAGTTGACTACAATGAGACCTTCTCACCTGCAGCGATGCTTAAGTCCGTCCAAATCATATTAGCAATTGCCGCATTTTATGATTATGAAATTTGGCAAATGGATGTCAAAACTGCATTCCTTAATGGATATCTTAAAGAAGAGTTGTATATGATGCAACCAGAAGGTTTTGTCGATCCAAAAGGTGCTAACAAAGTGTGCAAGCTCTAGCGATCCATTTATGGACTGGTGCAAGCCTCTCAGAGTTGGAATATATGCTTTGACAGTGTGATCAAAGCATATGGGTTTATACAGACCTTTGGAGAAGCCTGTATTTACAATGGAGCTCTGTAGCATTTCTGATATTATATGAAGATGACATATTGTTGATCGGAAATGATACTGAATTTCTGAATAGCATAAAAGGATACTTGAATAAGAATTTTTCAATGAAAGACCTCGGTGATGCTGCTTATATATTGGGCATCAAGATCTATAGAGATAGATCAAGACGCTTAATTGGACTTTCACAAAGCACATACCTTTCAAAATGGATCAAGCAAAGAAAGGGTTCTTTCCTGTCTTACAAGGTGTGAAGTTGAGTCAGACTCAATGCCCGACCACTGTAGAAGATAGAGAGAAAATGAAAGTCATTCCCTATGCATCAGCCATAGGTTCTATCATGTATGCAATGTTGTGTAGCAGACCTGATGTGTGCCTTGCTATTAGTTTAGCAGGGAGGTACCAAAGTAATCCAGGAGTGGATCACTAGACAGCGGTCAAGAACATCCTGAAATACCTGAAAAGGACTAAGGATATGTTTCTTGTTTATGGAGGTGACAAAGAGCTCATCATAAACGGTTACGTCGATGAAAACTTTGACACTGATCCGGATGACTCTAAGTCACAAACCGGATCCGTATTTTTATCAAATGGTGGAGCTGTCAGTTGGTGCAGTTCCAAGCAGAGCATTGTGGCGGGATCTACGTGTGAAGCGGAGTACATAGATGCTTCGGAAGCAACAAATGAAGGAGTCTGGATGAAGGAGTTCATATCCGATCTAGGTGTCATACCTAGTGCATCGGGTCCAATGAAAATCATTTGTGACAATACTGGTGCAATTGCCTTGGCAAAGGAATCCAGATTTCACAAGAGAACCAAGCACATCAAGAGACACTTCAATTCCATCCGCGATCAAGTCAAGGAGGGAGACATAGAGATTTGCAAGATACATACAGATCTGAATATTGCAGACCCATTGACTAAGCCTCTCTCACGAGCAAAACATGATCAACACCAACACTCCATGGGTGTTAGAATCATTAAAATGTAATCTATATTATTGACTCTAGTGCAAGTAGAAGACTGAAGGAAATATGCCCTAGAGGCAATACTAAAGTTGTTATTTAGATATCCTTATATCATGATAAATGTTTATTACTCATGCTAGAATTGTATTAACTGGAAACTTAGTACATGTGTGAATACATAAACAAACAGAGTGTCACTAGTATGCCTCTACTTGACTAGCTCGTTGAATCAATGATGGTTATGTTTCCTAACCTTAGACATGAGTTGTCACTTGATTAACAGGATCACATCATTAGAGAATGATGTGATTTACTTGACCCATCTGTTAGCTTAGCACGATGATCGTTTAATTTGTTGTTGTTGCTTTTTCCATAACTTATACATGTTCCTATGACTATGAGATCATGCAACTCCCGAATACCGGAGGAACACTTAGTGTGCTATCAAATGTCACAACGTAACTGGGTGACTATAAAGATGCTCTACAGGTGTCTCCGATGGTGTTTGTTGAGTTGGCACAGATCGAGATTAGGATTTGTCACTCCGAGTATCGAAGAGGTATCTCTGGGCCCTCTCAGTAAAGCACATCACTATAAGCCTTGCAAGAAATGTAACTAATGAGTTAGTTATGGGATGATGCATTACGGAACGAGTAAAGAGACTTCCTGATAACGAGATTGAACTAGGTATTGAGATACCGACGATCGAATCTCGGGCAAGTAACATACCGATGACAAAGGGAACAACATATGTTGTTATGTGGTTTGACCGCTAAAGATCTTCGTAGAATATGTGGGAGCCAATATGAAGATCCAGGTTCCGCTATTGGTTATTGACCAGAGACGTGTCTCGGTCATGTCTACATAGTTCTCGAACCCGTAGGGTCCGCACGCTTAACGTTCAGTGACGATCGGTATTATGTGTTTATGTGTTTTGATGTACCGAAGGTAGTCCGGACTCCCGGATGTGATAACGAACATGACGAGGAGTCTCGAAATGGTCGAGACATAAAGATCGATATATTGGATGACTGTGTTTGGACATCGGAAAGGTTTCGAGAGAGTTCAGGCATATACCAGAGTACCGGGGGTTACCGGAACCCCCCGAGGAGTTAATGGGCCTTAATGGGCCATAGTGGAAAGGATGAGGAGGCGGCCAAGGTGCCCCCCAAGCCCAATCTGAATTGGGAGGGGGGCCGCCCCCCTTTCCTTCTCTCCCTCTCCCCGTTCCTTCCCTCTCCTACTCCAACTAGGGAACGGGGAATCCTACTCCCACCGGGAGTAGGACTCCCCCCTTGGGCGCGCTTAGGAGGCTGGCCCTTTCCCCCTCCTCCACTCCTTTATATACGGGGGAGGGGGCATCCCATAGACACACAAGTTGATTGTTGATCTCTTAGCCGTGTGTGGTGCCCCCCTCCACCATAATCCACCTCGGTAATATCGTTGCAGTGCTTAGGCGAAGCCCTGCGCCGGTAGCTTCATCATCACCGTCATCACGCCGTCGTGCTGACGAAGCTCTCCCTCGACACTCTGCTGGATCGTGAGTTCGTGGGACGCCACCGAGCCGAACATGTGCAGATCGTGGAGGTGCCGTACTTTCGGTACTAGGATCGGTCGATCGTGAAGACGTACGACTACATCAACCGCGTTGTCATAATGCTTCCGCTTATGGTCTACAAGGGTACGTAGACAACACTCTGCCCTCTCGTTGCTATGCATCACCCTGATCTTGTGTGTGCGTAGGAAATTTTTTGAAATTACTACGTTCCCCAACAGTTGGGAACTTTCCCGTGTAAATTGTTTTTCTCGTTTTTGTTTGCTTGCTAAAGAAAAACCAAAAACTCCAAAAATATTTCGGTGTGTTTCTCTGAATTTCTTTTCTTTTATTCGAGTTATACCGAGGAGAAGACCACGATGAAAATGTTGAGTGGCTATCATATGAATAATTGTTGAACTAATAAGAGCCCATTTTACCTTGTCTTCTCTTGTTGAATAAAATGTTTGCAGATTCCAGCTTAGTCCATTGCACTCTTGCACTATTATTATTTTCATATCATTAGGTCGTGCAAGTGAAAGGAAATAATGACGATATTCGATGAGCTGGCCATGGCAAAGATAAACTGGTATGAACTCGACTTGTCTTGTCTATGTAAATATGTTTAACCTAGCACCCATGATTCAACTCGTTATGATTAAACATGTTTGCAATGACAATTAGAGATTAGAGTTTCTCATGCCATGCATAAGTAGTTGAGAGTTAATAATGATTTATCTTGGATATCAACATAGCGTTAAAATGATTGTGATGTAGTATGATGATATGGTATTCTCCTCTGAATGTTCGAGTGGCTTGACTTGGTACATGTTCATGCATGTAGTTGAATCAAAACCAACATAGCCTCTATAATGTTTATGTTCATGGTGTTCATATCCTACTCATGCTAGTGTCCAATGTTACTTATGCATAATGCCTGGTCATGATCGTTGTTGCTCTCTATGGCTGCTTCCCAATCTTAAAATTGCTAGCCTTCGCCTATACTAAGTGGGGATTCTGCTTGTACATCAAAAACCTTGAAACCAAAGTTATTCCAGATGAGTCCACCATACCTACCTATATATGGTATTACCCTGCTGTCCTAAGTAAATTTGCATGTGCCACCTCTAAAAACATCTAAAAAATATACATTTTGTGTGCCTAGATCGTTCATGGAACGACATGAGGTGGTTGATATCTTCTGTGCTAAGCATTTTATCCTCAGGTCGAGTGTTTATTCACTCGCCATAGCACGAGGAAATGGGCGGTAATAGGGATGCCCAGTCCGAAACTGCAAAATACAAAAAAAGAGTTCATCTCTTACATAATCAAACAAAAACTCCCAATGGAGTCAAAACCTTTACTTTCCGCTTGGGGACTGCCACTAGCATGCTTAGCATGGAAGATGTTGATAACTGATGGTCGTCAAGTGAATAAGAAGGGTGCATGTCTCAAAATATCATTTATCTTTGTTTTAAAAATTGAGCTCTGGCACCTCTGCAAATCAGTGCTTCCCTCTGCGAAGGGACTATCTATTTACTTTTATGTTGTGTCATCACCTTCTAACAAACAAGCTCTAGAAACTGAGTAGAGCACAGCGTTCATGATTTATGCATTGTGTATAGCTAATGTTGGGTGCATCATGACTGGATCTTTCTACCATGAATTACAATGTTTAGTCGCTGCTTGAACTTTGGAAGTGCTCTGCATTTATGATTTGCAGTCTCAGAAAGGGCTAGTGAGATACCATTGTTGTCATATTATATCATGATTGATTTGACAATGTGTTGCTGTTTGAGATATCTTATTATTGCTCGCTAGCTGATTATGTCATCGATATGAATCATTATAATCTTTAAGAGTTATTGTCGACATGGTTAGTCATAATGCTGGCTGAAAACCTGGGTGCTATTCAAGCTTAGTTATGCAAACAAGAGCAAAAGAGTTCGTAAAAGTTTTTCTTTCTCACTTTCAGTTTATCAACTGAATTGCTTGAGGACAAGCAAAGGTTTAGGCTTGGGGGAGTTGATACGTCTCCAACGTATCTACCTTTTCTCACTCTTTCCTCTTGTTTTGGAATCTAATTTGCATGATTTGAATGAAACTAACCCCGGACTGACGTTGTTTTCAACAGAACTACCATGGTGTTGTTTTTGTGCAGAAATAAAAGTTCTTAGAATGGAACGAAACTTTTTGAGGATTTTTATACCAAAAATAAGAATTTATGGAGCCAAGACCCACCGGAGAGGGGCACCTGGGTGGGCACAACCCACCAGGGCACGCCCCCTCTCCTGACGCGCCCAGGTGGGTTGTACCCATCTGGTGGCCCCGCTGATGACCCCCCTGATGCTATAAATTCACATTATTCCAGAAAAAAATTAGGGAGAAAGAATTATCGCAATCCATGAGATGGAGTCGCCGCCAAGCCATGTTCTTCCTCGGGAGGGCAGATCTGGAGTCCGTTTAGGGGTCCAGAGAGGGGGATCTTCGATCTTCTTCATCACCAACCTATCTCCATCGCCAATTCCATGATGCTCCCCACCGGGAGTGAGTAATTCCTTCGTAGGCTCGCTGGTCGGTGAGGAGTTAGATGAGATTCATCATGTAATCTAGTTAGTTTTGTTAGGGCTTGATCCCTAGTATCCACTATGTTCTTAGAATGATGTTGCTATGACTTTTCCATGCTTAATGCTTGTCACTTTGGGCCCGGGTGCCATGATTTCAGATCTGAACCATTTATGGATTCATCATTATATCCATGTTTTAGATCCGATCTTGCAAGTTAGAGTCACCTACTACGGTTATGATCCGGCAACCCCGGAGTGACAACAACCAGGCCCACTCTCGGTGATGATCGTAGTTTGAGGAATTCATGTATTCACTATGTGTTAATGCTTTGTTCCGGTTCTCTATTAAAAGGAGGCCTTAATATCCCTTAGTTTCCAATATGGACCCCGCTGCCACGGGAGGGTAGGACAAAAGATGTCATGCAAGTTCTTTTAATAAAGCACGTATGACTATTTACGGAATGCATGCCTACATTATATCGATGAACTGGAGCTAGTGCCGTATCGCCCTAGGTTATAACTGTCTCATGATGAATATCATCCAATAAGTCACCGATCCAATGCCTACGAATTTATCCTTATTGTTTCTACTAAGTTACTACTGCTATCATCACTGTTACACTTGCTACAAATCACTCCTATCACTGTTTCTATTACCGTTGCTGCTGCTACTACTATCAAAACTATCAACCTACTTTGCTACTAATCACTTTGTTGCAGATAATTAATCCCCAGGTGTGGTTGAATTGACAACTCAGCTGCTAATACCTTCAAGTATTCTTTTGCTCGTGTCGAATCTATAAATTTGGGTTGAATACTCTACCCTTGAAAACTGATGCGATCCCCTATACTTGTGGGTTATCACCGCACGACGCACCCTCGCCGCATCAGCACCAAGACTTCGCCGCACCGCCGCATCTCGCGCTACAGACGCACATCGGGAGGAGCAAAAGGGCCCCTCCGCCGCTGACGCGCATCGGGCTTCACCCGGCAGTGCCTTCTGGCGGCGGCGAGGGGAGGGGATGGTGTAGGAGGCGGGCGCGGGGTGGAGGCTAGGGTTCCCCTGCTGCCGCCCGTGAGAGCGACGCGAGGGACGTAAGTGTGACAGTTCAATATATGAGACTCTGGATCATACCCCCAAAAAAGCACTCCGTAATAGAATGTGCAAGACAGAAACTACAAAATACATTTTAGTGGCGATACTGGCTCACAGGCAAAAAGGACTATACTACCAGAATGTGCCAAAAACAACAGAACCAACAATTCAGCATTGAAACTTCTTTTGCGGGTTCATCACTGGAACTATACCAAGCAAAAAAAATCACCTGTAAAATGCACAAGAAACAAAAGAACCAACGGCCATAAATTTGTATGTACAATGTAGCGTGAGTTGGAAAGATTGAATTATGTATAACATGCATTTTAATATTCACATTCAGAATTCAAATGGCCCAGGAGAGATAGTTAGCCGCTCATGGAAAGACATAAATCTTCTTGATCAGGCATTACATAATTGTACACTAAAATTCAGCTATTTAATTTTGATTCTCGGTAAGAATCACAAGATTGGATTTGAAGATACAAATGGTAGGAGACAAACCTGAGGTGATAGCTGAGGAGCTTCATTCGTCTGGGTCCCAACGGCTCCAAGTCAGTAGGGAACTCATGATCTGGGAGATTCGCCGGCGAAGTCACAATGCTGTGGCGGAATGGATATGCATCTCATCTCCACTTGGTGATTATCCTGCCCATACAGGAAACATGCATCATGTGTCCATAGATTCTACGTAGGTGCAATTCTCTGATATAAGTTCATATAAGCAATCTTCTTTGCCATGAAATAAACTGCACCCATGAATGCAAATTGTGAACGACTCAAGAATATTGCATTTTTTCAAATAACTACATCTGGTAATAAACTGAACTAAAGAAATACTTGCAATAAACTAATGGTCTGTCCGTATTTCTCAGGAGCCGCAACCATGCATCACTACATTGAATCAGTCACTGGCGCAAGACTAACTTTGTGGGTTGGATGTGAAATTTTACAATAGATACAATGCCATGAGTTTATACTCTCGTTTTCTTTCATCAAATTAACTGGTGCCTAGCTGTCAGGACTGCAAATTCAAGTAAATCCAAGAATGAGGAAAACTAAAGCGATTACTATGCATAGAAACTAGACAGAAAGATTGTTATAAAAAGTTTTACATGTTTCTCAATCTCGGCTATTTTTTGCCTGTGCTGTGACGGTGGAGCAGAAGTATTATCATTGTTTTTCTTTGCATAATCTGAAAGAATGAGATCCCTGAGCGCACATTCCACCTTCAAACACTACTCATTAGTCAAAGATTGATGTCCAGATATGATGCGGTTCCGTAACCATTGCCTTGTCGGGCTTCAGCAACATATTGGCCTTCTCATTATTGACATGTAATGCTTGATACGTCCATTTTGCATCATGCTTTTATATCAACATTTATTGCATTATGAGCTGTTATTACACATTATGTCACAATACTTATGCCTATTCCCTCTTATTTTACAAGGTTTACATAAAGGGGGAGAATGTCGGCTGCTGGGATTCTGGGCTGGAAGAGGAGCAAATATTAGAGACCTATTCTGCACAGCTCCAAAAGCCCTGAAACTTCACGGGAGTTATTTTTAGAATATATAAAAAATACTGAGCGCAAGAAGTACCAGAGGGGGGCACTCACCAGCCACAAGGATGGGGGGCGCGCCCCTGCCTCATGGGCTCCCTGGTGGGCCTCCGATGCCCATCTTCTGCTATATGGAGTCTTTCGTTGATAAAAAAAATCATAAGCAAGCTTTCAGGATGAGACTCCGCCGCCACGAGGCAGAACCTTGACGGAACCAATCTAGGGCTCCGGCGGAGCTGTTCTACCGGGGAAACTTCCCTCCGGGAGGGGGAAATCACCGCCATTGTCATCACCAACGATCCTCTCATCGGGAGGGGGTCAATCTCCATCAACATCTTCACCAACACCATCTCCTCTCAAACCCTAGTTCATCTCTTGTATCCAATTCTTGTCTCTAAGTCTGGGATTGGTACCTGTGGGTTGCTAGTAGTGTTGATTACTCCTTGTAGTTGATGCTAGTTGGTTTACTTGGTGGAAGATCATATGTTCAGATCCTATATGCACATTAATACCCCTCTGATTATGAACATGAATATGCTTTGTGAGTAGTTACGTTTGTTCCCGAGGACATGGGAGAAGTCTTTTTATTAGTAGTCATGTGAATTTGGTATTCGTTCGATATTTTGATGAGATGTATGTTGCCTCTCCTCTAGTGATGTTATGTGAACGTCGACTACATGACACTTCACCATTATTTGGGCCTAGAGGAAGGCATTGGGAAGTAATAAGTAGATGATGGGTTGCTAGAGTGACAGAAGCTTAAACCCTAGTTTATGCGTTGCTTCGTAAGGGGCTGATTTGGATCCATATGTTTCATGCTATGGTTAGGTTTACCTTAATAGTTTTGTTGTAGTTGCGGATGCTTGCAATAGAGGTTAATCATAAGTGGGAGGCTTGTCCAAGTAAGGACAACACCCAAGCACCGGTCCACCCACATACCAGATTATCAAAGTACCGAACACGAATCATATGATTGTGATGAAACCTAGCTTGATGATAATTCTCATGTGTCCTCGGGAGTGCTTTTCTCTATATAAGAGTTTGTCCAGGCTTGTCCTTTGCTACAAAAAGTATTGGGACACCTTGCTGCACCTTATTTACTTTATTTACTTGTTGCTCGTTACCAATTACCTTATCACAAAACTATCTGTTACCTATAATTTCAGTGCTTGCAGAGAATACCTTGCTGAAAACCGCTTATCATTTCCTTCTGCTCCTCATTGGGTTCAACACTCTTACTTATCTAAAGGACTACGATAGATCCCCCATACTTGTGGGTCATCAATGCTCTTAGTATAAGCACAAGATGAGAGAGTGCAATGTAGGATGAGATACTTTTCAACATGTCATCGTATATGTTACAAAGAACCATCTGCGGTTCCGTAGCTTTGAGACCAAACTGGTCAATCTTCTAGCAAGCTTGGAACGGCAGATGGACTTCTAACATACACTTCCTTGTCACAATAATTTGCTTTGGTTGCTCTTCAAATGGAAGTGATCAAACTAGTGCAGCAACCTCCTCCGCTATTTTCCACTTGGTCAGTTGCCCTAGACGCTTTTCTCCTTCCCATACACACTTATGTGGGTGACCTGCAGATTAAAATCCATTTTCATTCAAGTCTTCAAAGTTGTGATGCTGCACAGTTATGCCATAATTGCAAGAAAACTAGAGCTAAACGAAAAATAAAGGGAAAATTTTGTTAAGACAGATATGGCTCGGTGGGTTAAGATAGACTTTTTCTTATTCTCTCCCTCAGCACATACATAGCAGGATTTGACTGTCAAAAGAGAAAACAAAGAAGCATGTCATTTATTAAATAAGACATTGTTTACTAAAACAGATATATTGGCATAGAGCTAGATTTGTTACAGCTGGCATGGTTATTACCTTCATGATCTTGTTCATTGCTTGCTAGAGGAGGGGCTTTCACCTGACGAAGCAGTTACCAAAAGTAGAGTGCAAATTAGAAGGTAGATCAGTCCAATCATCACCACTGAAAGAAATACTAATAAACATTAAGCACAGAAGACTCAAACAAGGCAATAAATTGGTAGTCAATGGATACTCATAATCATACCAGTCGGAGAAGGGTAGATGGACATATTATCCATCGTGTAGTCCATAAATTTTGTTCTTATGTAACGTTCTATGTCGTGTGAATCGTACTCTCCCCATCTTAGTTGCACATCAATCCAATACTTGTTACTGGCTTTCTGATCGAAGACATCCTTTGACTTAGAACAAAGCTTGGCCTGGACATGTGCTTTCTGATTGAAGACGTGATCTGCTTCGCGGCGGCATGGTTGGTGGCAAGATGCTCCAAGAAAATCCTTGCATGGCTATAGCTGCAGCAGTGGCTGCGAAAAATGGAGACATTTGTGGGCGCCGTCTCCTCCCTGGAGGCCTTGACCGTCCCCTAGGTCCACTTCCCCGGACCTGGGAGCGGCGGCGCGACATCGTCCCTTCCTTGGAATTGCTGCCTGAGTGCTTGTGGTGTTGGTTGCCTTGCCGGTCTCATGAGGCTTGGGGTGGCATGGTGTTGGGCGATGGTGGTTATTGTGGGGATGGCCTTCGGGTGCTATGTACATCGTCGCCGGTGTCTCTTGGAAGACATCTTCCACAAGTCCGGTTGTTTCCTGCTGTCCACCCGCCGATCTCTAAACATCTACTTTTCCATCATTAGAGTAATCATAATGCTCACTTACTGGACCTAAAATCTCATAATCCATCTAACATCTTTGATAATCTCCTCAAGATCACAATCACCTAACTAAATCAAATAAAAACTCATCGTTCATCGTTAAATTTGCTTTAAGATCACAAATAACCTAACTAAATCCAAATTGTTTCAAAATTAATTGAAGATATATTTATCCACCAATATAATGATAGCCATGCTCATACCAGACCTAAAATCTCATACTCAACCGAACATTTTTTACTATCCCCTCAAGATCACAATCACCTAACTAAATCCATCTAAAATTTCATAGTCCACCATGAATTTTGGTACAATATCATATTCACCTAACCAAATCCAAATGATCGCAAGATTGATTGAAGATATATTTGTCCACCAATATAACAGTAGCCCTCCTCATACTAGAACTAAAATCTCATAATCCACCAATTTTTTTGACTATTTCCTCAAGATCACAAACACCTAACTAAATCCACCTAAAATTTTATAATCCACCATGAATTTTGGTTCAAGATCTTAATCACCTAAATAAATCCATATTGTTGCAAGATTGATTGAAGATCTGTTTATCCGTCAATATAGTAATAGCCACGCTCATATTAGACCTAAAATCTCATAATGCAATGAACATGTTTTACTATCTCCTCAAGATCACAATCACCTAACTAAATCCACCTAGAGTCTTATTATAGATCGTGAATTTTTGTTCAAGATCATAATCACCTAACTAAATCCAAATTATCACAAGATTAATTGAATACCTGTTTATCCATCAATATAATAGTACCCATGCTCATAGTAGACCTAAAATCTCATAATCCACTGAACATATTCGAGTATCTCCTCAACATCAATCACCTAACTCAACCCACCAATAATATCATAATCCACAAACAAATTTGCTTCCGGTCACCATCATCTAACTAAATCACAAGTGTTCCAACAATTGAAAACTAGGTTATCCACCAATATAACAATAATTATACTCAGGTGCTAGATCTAAAATATCATAATTCATTGGACATGTTTTACTATCTCCTCAAGACCATAATCATCTAAGTGAATCTTCACAAAACTCATAATACATCATAATATTTGCTTCAAGATCAAAATTACCCAACTAAATCCAAATTGTTTCATTAATTAAAGATATACTTATTCACCAATACATAGTAGACACATAAAATCTCATAATCCACCCAAAACTCATAATTGATATTTAAATTTGCTTTAACATCACAATCACTTAACTAAATCCAAATTATTCCAAAATTAATTGAAGATATGTTTATCCACCAATATAATAGTAGCCATGCATATACTAGACCTAAAATATCATAATCCACCAAACATCTTTGACTTATCATAATCCACCAAACATCTTTGACTATCTCCTTAAGATCACAATCACCTAACTAAATCCACCTAAAATCACATAATCCACCCATAAATTTGCTTGAAGAAAACAATCACCTAATTAAATCGGCCTTTGCACATAATTAGATGCATGATTGAAAAAACTAGGGTTAGCCGATAGAGTATACTCATTGAACAATCTAGCTAGTAACACCATATGAATTATCTGCATCTACAGTAGGGAATTGGGTATTCATATTACCTTTGTAGATTGCAAACCCTAGATGATGATCCCTTCATAGCAAGAACAGACCGGAGACCTTTCAAAGCTTCATCCCCAACAGAGTCACCAAAAAGTGTGTTCGCACCGAACACGTCACTGTGTCCCTCCAATGTCGAGGGTGATGCACCACACCTCACGTCGAAGGAGACCCGTCCGGAAGCGCGGTACGCAAGCAATCCGGTGGTTGCTTTTGAGGACCCGAAACCCCACATGCCCGGGAGGGACCCCGTCAGGGCGCGCGGCGGCTATGAGCTGCCCTAGATCGTCCTGACCACCCCTAGGGCCTCGGGGTTCGCCGCCCTGCAACAAGAAGAACGAACGAAGAACGAGGAAGAAGAAGAACAAGGATAGGAGATAGATGAACAAAAAAAAATAATAGATGTATTTGTTCGATTGTGTGTTGTTGAATCAGCCATCGCCCCTTAGCTATCTAAGAGGCGGCTGGACTTCCCGTGCAAGGAAAAGGCTTGGATTCATGCCCAAAACCCTAGTCAAATTCGGATTGGTTTTGTCCGAACTTTCCAAAACTGCTCAGTTTAAACTGGTTGCACCTTGACGGTCTTTTTTGTGGATGTAAACGACCTCTGATGAAAATGCACCCAAAAGCATATTTACTCGTTTTGATGAGGCGAACAACTTTCATGTTGAACGTTTTATGATTCAAGGCCACCTTCAGGGCCGTATCGCTCACGCAAAACGGACTGTCACTCGCGCTACCCATCATATACCATGTCTCATGGGGCAAGCCAGTTTTGCCTCGTGATAGAGCCATATTCAAATGGCTCTAACTTTTGCATACGATGTCGGATTGAGACAATTTTTATATCAAAATCATCTGTTTCGACGAGACACACACCTTTCATATTGAAACCTTTTCCATTTGAAGCAATCTTAATTGGGTTTCAATACATTCTTGTGATAGCAACACTAAGTATTAATAGCCCAATATCACATTCCATATAGAAGAGTAGTAGTATGTGCACCTGGTAAAAATGAGTCATATGACTTGGTTCAGGCTCCATTCTAGTTCAGATGACATACATCAACTCTAGCATAAAGTACTGCAAATCCTACGTTAACTAAGGAATAATAAGATGTGCATAAGCATGAAACCATGTAATCACTTTACAATCATGCAAGACCCACAAGAAAGATCTTGGTTGTTGTGCCCTTCCATTTGTTCAATAAAATGGGAGACATTTGTATAAATACCCTGAAGCATGAAACATAAAAGATCAATTATTATAGCCGGTTATAAGCATAACGGGAAAAATTCTGAAATGTTTACTACAATGGTGTTGCTATAACTTTGAATGGTGGCATTCAATTGAATTTAAGATATCAGAGGAGGCCTCCACATCATAGTCCATCCATAGTGCTATGGGAGTGCGGACACAAAACATTAAGGCAATTCAATATAAGAGGTCCTGCAAGATGATACAGTATGAGTTAGCTCAAGAAGATGTGTTTAATAAACAAAGGTGGGTTACGGTAACAACAAAAGAAGCTTATATATTTGACCTATCTTATTGGAGAGCATGATTAGAGCTAAAAGGCTGATCTAGAAGTTGTAAGCAACTTTTGCATATCAGTCGTATTCCATATAGTCATTTCATTGCTTCAACAAGCAAATGAAAGCCTGGATATATGAGAATCATGCAGATCATAACTAAAATCAACAAACACGTACATGTGGGGGCACCATCATCCTTAGAAGAGGTGAAGGCCTCCTGAATGTAGGCAATCAGAGATGCAAGGATGGCGACACTAGTTATACTTATGTTTTAATTGTATTAGCAATATCAAATTTTGAGGTGCTTCTAGAACTTCTAGAGGTTATGCTTTATGGTCCCTCTTGGCGTCTTCACTGCACAAGGGCGTTGAGGATGTGCATGCTAAATTTTCAATTCCGATCATCCCCAGAACACAAAATTGAAACAAAAAACACGTTAGAGATATAGTAGTTGTGCTTGTGCTCACTCATCGAATACATAATATATTTTCTCCTGCTAAACCTGATGCTTCAAAAAATGCAAGAATTGGAGAGCAGCGAGTGAGTGAGCTTACGAATGCATAAGCATGATGAACCAACTAAACCTTGGAAAAGAAACTTTAGATTTACGATAGTACAATTCAGAAGGTCTAAAGTGTAAGACCGATGGAAATATTACATTGCAGACTACCATCATAGATAATCATGAGTTCACAACAAAGATAAAATATGAGGATTAAAATGGAAATATATTGTGGAAAATGAAAAAAAACTAATTTTTTATTGGCACCTTATTACAGACTGGTCAGTGAAGCGCATCCAAGTACTAACATCATTGATAATACAAAGCCTAGTATTGACTGTTGGATGGTATGAATCATTCCATTTTTTCAGTGCATATATGATATATCGATAATCTTCTTCTTCTCTTTTTAAATTTGACCTTTTTAGTGTAACTGTGCGAAGTTAACATCTCTTCTCACAATAACAATGAGCGCCATGACTTCAAAATTAAAATGACATTTTTCACTATCATCATTGGTCCATCAGTCTGTTCTTAATTATGCATAAACAGAATAAAAAGGGAGTAAACCATCTAGAGTAACCCGGAGCCCTATAACATAAAAAAGAGCACCCATATATCACAATATGCATTACAACTTACACATGATACAACTTATAACTAACATTAGCAAGTTATTTTTAGAATATTATAGTCTAGCAGGCCTCCCTTGTCCAAGTTTCATTAACACGTAAATCAATTTTCTTACTCACCATTAATGTCATACTCCCTGATTGTTTTTTATATTTAGTTAGAGAACATAGATGTAACAGGGACACTGCCATAAAGCTATTCTATTAGTGTTAGGTTGGAACCATCCAGAAGTCTAAGTATCATTCTTTTCTTCCAAAATTTCAAGCTAATTTATGGGGCAAACCATCTTTATAGACCGTGGGACCGGTAAAAGACAACATTTGTTCTTCTGTATACAACTTCATAATATAGGCGATGCACATACATTGTCATAAATAGGAAGATGGCACCCTATTGTTCCTATTGCAATGCATATTGTTTGCCTTCTGTACGTACAAAAGGTCACATGTTTCGTCAGGTAGGCTCTAATTTTGATCACGTAATCTTCCAATTGCTTGGCATTCTGTCTTACTATCATGCACACTTGGCTCGATCAAATGCATGATTGCTAATTAATGTTTAAGCCCCCCCCCCCCCCCCTCTGCCACACTAAATCCTCAATAATTAATAGTTCCATCGCTTGCAGAGTTTAATTCTATGCAAGAGCAGAAGGTGCTAGCCTTTTGACAGGGGAATGTGTAAATAAACCTCACCATATGTATCAGGAAATGGCAATTTAAACTTTTGTTTAGTATTTTGGGTAACATCAGGTTCCAAAGTTGCAGGCAATGCACCGTCAGATAGCGTACTATTCAGAAATGAGAATTTAACGACAGTCGCTCTCCAGGGGGCGGCTCGGGCGAAACCTACCACGACGCCGCCGCAACCCCCCGCTCATCCCCCGCCCCCCTCGCCGCCATCGGGTGACGCCACCAGGCAAAGCCTTTGCGGCAGCCGACGGCAGCGGGACTCCCTCGACCCATAGCGCGCGGCGGTTGACCCTAGACGACGTGGTTTGTGACGCGAGATTGGCGCCGGGAAGGCAGTCCCCGGGCTCTCACTCCGGCGGTGGAAGGCTGTGGTGGGGCGCCGATGCTCGGTTGGCGCGGGTGGTTGGTATGCAGGCGCAGTGGTGCCCAAGTGCCATGGATCTGGCGCTTCTAGCTCGGAGGTGATGTGCACTTGGGCAGCTGCGGCAGGCGTCCTTGGCTGTGGGAGGCTCGGCCCTTCTACCAGCGCTGCACGAGTCTGTTGGCGGCCTCCCGGTGACCTCGTCCTGGCGGCCTGTGCGGTGTCTCTCCGGTCCGGCCACGTGGCACCGCCGGCCGATGCCGGGGATGCAGCGGGATTTGGATAGGAAAAGGTGTGATGGCACCCGGGAGCCCCGGCACCCTCTTATCTGGTGCGTCAAGACGTTTCAAGATTTGCGCAGGGACGCAGCGATAGCAAGCCATTAGCGATGCGGCGTTTAATTAAGCACCTTTTCGATACTAGTGATGGACATGGTTGGTTGTGGGCTGCTGCATGCATAGCAGGCTAGGTAGGCTTGGATATGAATGTTGAAATGACAGCTTGCAGGGCGGTGCATGCAGGTCACAATTCTTTATTCTTGCTCAGAGCCATAATTATCTATTACTCCATTTCTCCTTTTCTGCCTCAACCCTCAATCATTCTTTCTTCTTCCTCTGTCGTCCTTCTTGTTCCTTGCTCCTCCTTCCTCCAGCCACTGGTTTATCCTTGCTCCTCCTTCTTCGAATTTTTTTCAAAACTATGTTATTTTTTGTAGCAATTTCGGAAACTATAGCGTAGAATGAAAAAAACGCAAAACTAGTAGCCCGTCGGCCAGGAGTGGGCCGAAAAGGCAGTTTTCGGCCAGGGTGTGGCCGAAGTAGGCTTTTCGGCCGCGGTTGGGCCGAAAACTCGTTGTTGGCGGGGGCCCGGCCGAAAATAGTAGCTTCGGGTGCCAGGAGGCCGAACTGGGCCGTTTTCGGCCCACCGGTGACCGAAGCTGGCCTTTTCGGCCAGGCTTCGACCGAAGAGGTTTTCGGCCAGGTGTAGGCCGAAAAGGTGCGGATAAGCACCGTTCGCCCCTGCGCTGCTGTTCTTCGTTTCCCTTTCTCTCTCTCTCAGTTCTTCTCTGTAGAACTCCCCCCCGCGCCGATCTCCTCCATTTGCCACACATTTGCAAATCCAACCCACAGAATCGGTAGATCATAGCAATCTCCACCGGCCTACGGTGTTATTTTTTGCTATGGGATAGTTTTTGATGTGTAGAGGAGCAGCCATGGTGGGGAGGAGGAGCCATGGTGGAGAGGAGGACGGGTAGTAGGTGGTGGTGACTAGTAGCAGCAGCTGCAGAGGAGGAGGTGTTGAGGAGGAGGACCAGGTTGGGGGCTGACCGGAGTTGAACCTCCGGTCGTCGGGGGCGGCGTTGTCGTTCTCCGGTGGTGCAAGTACTTCGCGAGGTGGCCGGTGCCGCTGAGTCAAAGAGAGAAGCAAGAAGCGGACACACACTTCGAAGGTATAATCACGTCGTCACAAATATTATGTAAATATTAGCGCATAGTTCGTGTAGCGGATAATATTAGTGTTCGTTGTGAATTTCAGTGTTAATTTAATTTAGGAGGCATTTTAGCGCATAGTTCGTGTAGCGGATAATATTAGTGTATATTGTGAATTTTAGTGTTAATATATTTCTGGAGGCATTTTAACGCATAGTTCGTGTAGCGGATAATATTAGTGTATATTGTGATTAATATAGTTTAGTTAGTGTATATAAGTCATATTATGAATTTTAGTGTTAATATATTTTTGGAGGCATTTTAGCGCATAGTTCGTTGTGATTAATGAGAAGATGGCAATGTTTGACAGGTGAAAATGTCTGAATCAGTAAATCTGAATGTTTACTACGGCGCTGGTAATGTTCGATATAATGAGTTGGGGGTTGACCTTAGCAAGTTTAAAAATGGCGTTATGACACTAGCTGACCCGGACAGACTGGATATTAGACAGTTGAAGTACTGGTTGACAACTAGTTTCGGTCTGGATCCTGAAGTATGTTCCGTCGGTATTCATGCATTGTGGACCAAATCTTGTAAAAATGTCAAGTGGGAGTTGATGCCGGTAGATAGGAGCCAGCATTGGTTGTCCCTGTTAAGACGCTGCCGAGACCGAAGAATCCACCCATATGCACTTGTGCAACCTGTGCCGAAGAAGGAGAATACCGTACAACTCCACAGGGGGTATGAACCGGCCAAGGCAGTGAAGTGGCTAACGAGATTGTTTTATCCGGGTCATAGCCACAAGATGTGGATGCTAGCCAACCGGAGAAAGAGTCAGACTACGTGCCACACAATGTTTGTGGTCCTGATACTGGGCAGAGTAGCCAGTCGATAATATTAGCTGTTTCTGGTTTTGCTGATGGGGATGAGGAAGGGGATGAAATGCAGAGGGTGATGGAGGAAGAGGACGAGGATGGATTGGTGGAGGAACTGGATTCTGGAAATTCTGAGGATGAAGTTGAGGTACCGATTCCTTCTGCATGGGAGCAGGACATATCCACCGGCCTTACGGTGAACGATGGCCATGAGACTCCATGGCAGTATAATCTGAAGGGGGTTTTATAGATACAGAGGAGAAAATGGCGGGAAAGAATAACTACGGTATGGCGGGAAAGGGTTGGCGGGAAGGGATTGGCGGGCAAATAAGGCGGGAAGGGATTGGCGGGAAAATAAGGCGGGAACGGATTGGCGGGAAAATAAGGTGGGAAGGGATTGGCGGGGAGGGGTTGGCGAGAAACAGGTGGCGGAAACATATGACGGGAAGGGGTTGGCGGGAAACGGGTGGCGGGAAGGGTTGGGCGGGAAACGGGTGGCGACAAAATACAATTCAGCATGAGCCATGCAACTTCGGCCTAGGGTTGACCAAAAAGTGACTTTTCGGCCTAGACTTGACCAAAAAGTCTATTTCGGTCTAAGTGTGGCCGAAAAGTACTACTTCGGCCTAAGTGTGGCCGAAAAATACTACTTCGGCCTAGCTATGGCCGAAAAGTACTATTTCGGCCTAGTTGTGGCCGAAAAGTACTACTTCGGCCAAAGATTGGCTGACGGGCTATTAGTTTTGGTTTTTTTTTCATTCTACGCTATAGTTTCCGAAATTGCTACAAAAAATAACATAGTTTTGAAAAAAACTCTCCTTCTTCCTCCAGCCTTACTGCTTCCTCCTTGCTCCTCATTCTTCTTCCAGTCTTACTTCTTCCTCCTTGAGCAGCGAGTGGAGTATGGTGAATATTCAACCCGGAGTCGCCCTGCACCTAGAAGGGGAGGCGATGTCTTCATCGTCATCGTCGCCTGAGGGATTGAGCATCAACAAGATGGAAGGGGAGGCACGGAAATGGGGAATGGCGTGCTGGGCAACGGAGAGATGGGAAGAGGCACAACCTGACGTTCGACTGAATCGTGGGACCGGCACATATTTTTTTCTCTCTCTGCTACATCACCCCGACATGTCATTTGTAAAATCTATCTCTCTGGTCCAGCTGGGTGGAACCAGCCTACCTCAAAACATTGCTAGGCTAGGCCCAGGAACCTTACATGTCAAGATTCAAACGAGTCTCTAGCACTGTTAACCATGCTGTCGCTACAGTACGTGACACAAATCTCGACGCACCGGATTCGCGGCCAACGACACAGATAAGAGGGTGCCTAGGCACCCGGGATCTAAAAAATCAGTCTCATTTGGATGTGACACCTCAATCCAGCGAGATGGAGTGGGGTGGCGGTCCCTCCTCCCTGTGTGGCCTCGTTGCGGATCAACGATGCGGGGGGCGCTGCCTCCTTGATGCAGTGCTTGTGGATGGGCGCCAGTTCTGGCTCGTCGGCGTGCCGGCGTGCCGGTGATGAGGTGGATAGCTTCGGCGTGGTGGTGGCGCTGCCACGATGCCTAGGGCATGTGGGCCAGCGGAGGTGCTTTGCATAAGGATGTGGTGTTGGGCAGTGCTCCAGGTAAAAGCTTGTCAGGCTTTTGTCGACCGACGGCTTCAGTGTTCGTGAACGTCATTTCAACTCTTTGGAGGCATCGCCATGGAGTCCACCCCCTGCTTGGAGCCGGTTCTTCAGGTGAAAACCTGGCCCGGTCGGGGTCGGGCAACGGCGTCAGCATCGTCGCTTCCCTCTTTGGGGCGTCGTCTTGAAGGCTTTGGATCCCGTTCGCGTGCTCCATGGGCTGGACGCTCGCGAGATTGCGGTCGACAGGTGTCCGTCCGGCGATGTGGTAGTTCTGCGTGGCTTCTTGTGTGGCAACGATGGCGGCTTCGGGTGGAGTTGGTTTGCAGATGAGTCTTGGTAGTCGGTCTCTTCTACCGTGTTCGAGGGTTCATCGTGCCTCACTTTGTTTTTCTGAAGTCAGAGTTGCTGAGGAGGCGCCCTTGCGGTGACGATGACACGAGATGGGTGGTCAATTCTGGGGCTAGCTCGGCGCAAGCCCAACACTTTTCTCCTACAATGCTCGTCGACAAAGTCTGAGGTGCTTGGTCGTCGGCACGTGCAGTTCACTGTTTGGCATCGGCCGACGCAGGCCTCTTCGCTTGTTTGTGGTGAGAGCTACATCGGTGGTGGAGTCGGAGTCGCCCTCGCGGAGGCGTGATAACGATGACACTGGGCTGCAACGTCGACGACGCTTTTCTCCTTGACGGCGTGTGTGCGTTCTTGTGTGGGTTGTCAGGTCGCCCTATATGCCTTGCTTTTGCAGGCATGATGTGACAGTTTTTGTTTGATTTTTCGTTAATTAACTGGACAACTGTCCTTGGTCTTTTTAATGAATTGGGCTCTAGGGGACCGCGTTTAAAAAATCACAATTTAAAACTTCATTTGATTGATTCAGTCAAGTAAACAAAATTATGAATCCAAGAAAGAAAATATATCTACTACCTTCCACTGATCCGCCAAATCTGTCAAGACAAATAAAGACATTAAGAACCAATATTTCTGAATCTGAAGTACTCAATTATCCTATGAAAAAGGTCAAATATGCAATTGACAATCATTTCATACTACTAGTGTAGCCTACCCATTCCCCAACATGATGGTTTTAAGAACCACCATATACTACTGACAGGTTGCATACTCGTCAGTAAGTGCAAGCTTACGTTTGTCCAAGCATTTATTTATTGTTGATAGAGTATAAATGCAAAATTTATAACAATGTATAATACAAATCAAGCGAAAAGAAGCAATACCAATAATTATGCATGCCACCATATAATAGAGGTCAATAAATGCCGCAAAAAACAATATCAATAATTATAACATATACAAACGATTGCATGATATTTATTAAGATTCATGAAGATACATCAACATTAATTTAGCAGAAAAAGCGCAATATTGATACCTAATATTCATGAGTATGGAGTACTCCAGCAATATTTATTTTTCAGATCATGTATATGCAAGATTCATCAATGCATAAGATTTGATTGTGCAAGCCTATGTATAAACTAAAACAATATATCACACAAAAAATAATATAAAACAAATGTAATATATACTTACATAAGTGTGGATGATACAAAATAGCCAACAAGATCGGTATGGGTACTATTTTATAATGGAGACATAAATGCAGTGCCGATACCTAAAGATTTTATTTTGGCTCAATATGTTATCTTCGACATTAAATGTCATAATGATGAAATATATTTTTTTTTGCAAAATAAAATCTTTGGTATTTATGTAAAACTAGCAAGATACGCTGATACTAATTAGGGGAGGTACATAAATGCATAAAATCAACCAATTGATATCTAAGATTTTATTGTGCGTCTATATAAACACCTGTAAAGGAGCTTGGAAATGAAAAACAAAGATTGAACATAAGTCATATTTTTCCTCATGGCACTCATCAAGAGAAACACAAGGATGGTCATGTACAACATAGCTGTTGCCTTATTGGTCATTGTGTTCATGTTCTCAAAGTTGCCGTCCTGCCAAGCAAGTAAGCAACATTATTTATATTTTACATGCTGTTTCCAAATGTTGAAATTAATTAATCTATGAGCAAATATTTTTGTTCTATGGACTGTATTACTAATTTTTTTTATTATGTGATGGATTGCATTGTAGTTCAACGACGCTCATGCAGAGATTTAGCGGGTTGCACTCATGAGTCGTGCCAGAGTGACTGCTTAGAAAGAGGCTTTCGTCCACCTTATCAATTGGAATGTGAAACCAACCAGCATCATCTTCAGTGCTGCTGTAGACAATTCAGTTCCATATTAAAATGAGAGCCACAAAGTTTCTCAGCTTATGCAATGCAATGCTGTATACTGATGCCAATAATTGAATAAACTTATAAACATAGGTATTAGAGGCATCAATCTCATTGGATTGCCATGGAACATTTTAATGAAGGAAGACTGACCACATAGGATGTGTTTGTTACACCCATACATGTACATGGGGCGTGTTGGAAATATGAGCAGTCTACCATATGATTTAATACATAAAAATAGTAGATAAAACATGACCATAATAGTAAAGATTAAACTAGACATGTAGTCTAATAGAGAGTGAGAAAATAACATATGTAGTAGTGAATTTGAACAAGGCATATCTAGTCCAATTACTAGAACAGGAAATTGAACTAAAATCAGGAAAAAACATATTAAATAGCGGAGAATGAACACGTCCTAGACAGGAGCAGGGGCGGCACCATTCACGATGCTGTCGCCCTTGTTACCGAAGAGGTTGCCGATGTCCTAAAAGAATTCATCATTGGGGAAAGTGTCTTCAACATCTGTAGCGACATCTGGGGTGGAGAAGCCAGTAGTCGCACAGAGCGCTCCCCAAACACCTTATTTCCCTTCACCCGTGCATGACTCAATGTCGCGTGGTTCCGGAGGCCTACTGTCCCTATCGGTGATGCACGCCATAAGCCGGGATGGAGAAGAACCTGGTAGCGTAGTGCTCTGGAACATGGTAGTAGGAGGCAAGTGGTGCTCTGTTTCTGTGTGTCTATGGAGAGGAGATACCTCTATTTTATAAGCACAGAAAGAGGAGGCAAATAGGCTGTATAGGACGTGTTCATTCTCCCCTATCAGCGGTGCACGCCGTAAGCTGGGATGAGGAAGAACCTGGTAGCGCAGTGCTATGGAACTTGGTAGTAGGAGGCAAGTGATGCTCTGTTTCTGTGTGTCTATGGAGAGGAGAGACCTCTATTTTATAAGCACAGAAAGAGGAGGCAAATAGGCTGCGACGGGAAATGAAACAAAGAGACGGGAGATGGAGACGTAGCAGCCAAAGCCCAACAAACCTCGTAACCAATCTCCACTAACTACAGCAGCAAAACGCTTCAGCTTCATGCATGCTCTAGGCATTCCCGCAGCCCGTGGCGTGACGCAGTGTGTCGTGATGAGGCAAGGTGAGGCGAGGCAGGCGGCAGAGGAGGAGCGCGTGAGAACCTCTCTTTTTATCATGCTCATACAAGTGGGGAAAGAGCTCACCTTATGAGGAGGTGTAACTCTCTCTCAACTAGCAATATAGGACTAAACTTTAGTCCCACCTATTGACATGCGTGAATGGTCCAAGCTAGCCTCTAGGATTTATTATGAATTTCTGAAATATTTATTGGGCAGGACCAATATGCACTAGTAGAAAAAGGCCCATTTGTCCCAGTTCATGAGGCCCATTTGTCCTGGTCTGGGAACCGGGACTATAGGGTCGGCGCTAAAACCCAATACCTTTAGTCCCGGTACGGCTATCGAGACCATACGGTCGATACTATATCCAATCTTTGAACTTGTCACAACTTTTGCATTCGGGCTCTGTTTTAGACCATCTTCATATCCATTTTGATCTTCTCGAAGAGATCCATCCCATAGTGAATTCAACAATAATTTTGAATTAATCTTGACATAGTTCAAGCTACTCTTTATGATCGTGCCACTTTTCAGCGTCAACGGGTTACAATGCTTTTAAATAAAAGGTGCAAATAGTTGAAAAGTATTGCACCACTAAAGCGTACCAAGTTACAAAACCGGAGATTTTTTTAGCAATATCTGAGATAGCAACACTAAGTATTAATACCCCAGTATCACATTCCATATAGAAGAGCAGCAGTATGTGCACCTAGTGAAAATGAGTCATACAACTTGGTTCAGGCTCCATTCTACTTCAGATGACATACATCAACTCAAGCATAAAGCACTGCAAATCCTACTTTAACTTAGGAATAATAAGATGTGCATAAGCATGAAACCATGTAATCAGTCTACAATTATGCAAGACCCACAAGAAAGATCTTGGTTGTTGTGCCCTTCCATTTGTTCAATAAAACAGGGGACATTTTTATAAATACCCTGAAGCATGAAACATCAAAGATCAATTATTATAGCCGATTATAAGCATAACGGGAAAAACTCTGAAATGTTTACTACAATGGTGTTGCTACATACGGGCTGCATAGTCGTCAGTATGTACAAGCTTACGTTTGTCCAAGCATTTATTTATTGTTGATAGGATATAAATGCAAAATTTATAACAATGTATAATACAAATGAAGCGAAAAGAAGCAATATCAATAATTATGTATGCCACCATATAATAGAGGTCAATAAATGCCGCAAAAAATAATATCAATAATTATAACATATACAAACGATTGCATGATATTTATTAAGACTCAGTAAGATACATTGACATTAATTTAGCAGAAAAAGTGCAATAATGATACCTAATATTCTTGAGTATGGAGTACAACAGCAATATTTATTTTTGAGATCTCGTATATGCAAGATTCATCAATGCATAAGATTTGATTGTGCAAGCCTCTGTATATACTAAAACAATATACCACACAAAAAATAATGTAAAATAAATGTAAGATATACTTACATAAGTGTGGATGATACAAAATAGCCAACAAGATCGGTATGGGTACTATTTTATAATGGAGACATAAATGTAGTGCCGATACCTAAAGATTTTATTTTGGCTCAATATGTTATCTTCAACATTAAATGCCATAATATTGAAATATATAATTTTTTCTAAAATAAAATCTTTGGTATTTATGTAAAACTAGCAAGATACACTTATAATAATTAGGGGAGGTACATAAATGCATGAAATCAACCAATTGATATCTAAGATTTTATTGTGTGTCTATATAAACACCTGTAAAGGTGCTTGGAAATGAAAAACAAAGATCGAACATAAGTCACATTTTTCCTCATGGCACTCATCAAGAGAAACACAATGATGGTCGTGTACAACATAGCTGTTGCTTTATTGGTCATTGTGTTCATGTTCTCAACGTTGTCGTCCTGCCAAGCAAGTAAGCAACATTATTTATATTTTACATGTTGTTTCCAAATGTTGAAATTAATTAATCTATGAGCAATTTTTTTTGTTTTATGGACTGTATTACTAATTTGTTTTATTATGTGATGTATTGCATTGTAGTTCAACGACGCTCATGCAGAGATTTAGCGGGTTGCACTCATGAGTCGTGCCAGAGTGACTGCTTAGAAAGAGGCTTTCGCCCACCTTATCAATTGGAATGCGAAACCAACCAGCATCATCTTCAGTGCTGCTGTAGACAATTCGGTTCCATATCAAAATGAGAGCCACAAAGTTTCTCAGCTTATGCAATGCAATTCTGTATACTGATGCCAATAATTGAATAAACTTATATTTTCTTATAAACATAGGTATTAGAGGCATCAATCTCATTGGATTGCCATGGAACATTTTGATGAAGGAAGACCGACCACATAGGATGTGTTTGTTACACCAATACATGTACATGGGGCATGTTGAAAATATGAGCAGTTTACCATATGATTTATTCCATAAAAATAGTAGATAAAACATGACCATAATAGTAAAGATTAAACTAGACATGTAGTCTATCGGAGAGTGAGAAAATAACATATGTAGTAGTGAATTTGAACATGGCATATCTAGTCCAATTACTAGACCAAGAAATTGAACTAAAATCAGGAAAAAAACATATTAAACAAAGGAGAAGTGAACACGTCCTAGATAGGAGCAGGGGCGGCGGCATTCGTGATGCTGTTGCCCTTATTACCGAAGAGGTTGCCGATGTCCTAAAAGAATTCATCATTGGGGAAAGTGTCTTCGACGTCTGTAGCGACATCTGGGGTGGAGAAGCCAGTAGTCGCACAGAGCGTTCCCCAAACACCTTATTTTCCTTCACCCGTACATGCCTCAATGTCGCGTGGTTCCGGAGGCCTACTGTCCCAATCGGCACTGCACGTCATAAGCCGGGATGGGGAAGAACCTGGTAGCGCAGTGCTCTGGAACTTGGTAGTAGGAGGCAAGTGGTGCTTTGTTTCTGTGTGTCTATGGAGAGGAGAGACCTCTATTTTATAAGCACAGAAAGAGGAGGAAAATAGGCTGCGAAGGGAAATAAAACAATGAGACGGGAGACGGAGACGTGGCAGCCAAAGCCCAACAAACCTCGTAACCAATCTCCACTAACTACAGCAACAAAACGCTTCAGCTTCATGCATGCTCTAGGCATTCCCGCAGCCCGTGGCGTGACGCAGTGTGTCGTGATGAGGCAAGGTGAGGCGAGGCAGGCGGCAGAGGAGGAGCGCGTGAGAACCTCTCTTTTTTATCATGCTCATACAAGTGGGGAAAGAGCTCACCTTATGAGGAGGTTTAACTCTCTCTCAACTAGCAATGTGGGACTAAACTTTAGTCCCAGCTCTTGACATGCGTGAATGGTCCAAGCTAGCCTCTAGGATTTATTATGAATTTCTGAAATATTTATTGGGTAGGTCCAATATGCACTAGTAGAAAAAGGCCCATTCGTCCCAGTTCATAAGGCCCATTTGTCCCGGTTCGTGAACCGGGACTATAGGGTTGGTCCTAAATCCCAATACCTTCAGTCCCGGTTCGGCTACCGAGACTATAGGGTCAATACTATATCCAATCTTTGAACTTGTCACAACTTTTGCATCTGGGCTCTGTTTTAGACCATCTTCATATCCATTTTGATCTTCTCGAAGAGATCCATCCCATAGTGACTTCAACAATAAGTCTGAATTAATCTTGACATAACTCAAGCTACTCTTTATGATCGTGCCACTTTTCAGCGTCAACAACTTACAATGTTTTCAAATAAAAGGTGCAAATAGTTGAAAAGTATTGCACCACTCAACCGTACCAGGTTACAAAACCGGAGAATTTTTTTAACTATATCTGAGATAGCAACACTAAGTATTAATACCCCAGTATCACATTCCATACAGAAGAGCATCAGTATGTGAACCTAGTGAAAATGAGTCATACAACTTGGTTCAGGCTCCATTCTACTTCAGATGACATACATCAACTCAAGCATAAAGTACTGCAAATCCTACTTTAACTAAGGAATAGTAAGATGTGCATAAGCATGAAACCATGTAATCAGTTTACAATTATGCAAGACCCACAAGAAAGATCTTGGTTGCTGTGCCCTTCCATTTGTTCAATAAAATGGGAGACATTTGTATAAATACACTGAAGCATCAAACATTAAAGATCAATTATTATAGCCGGTTATAAGCATAATGGGAAAAAACTCTGAAATGTTTACTACAATGATGTTGCTACTGACGGGCTGCATACTCGTCAGTAAGTACAAGCTTACGTTTGTCCAAGCATTTATTTATTATTGATAGAATATAAATGCAAAATTTATAACAATGTATAATACAAATGAAGCGAAAAGAAGCAATATCAATAATTATACATGCCACCATATAATAAAGGTTAATAAATGCAGCAAAAAACAATATCAATAATTATAACATATACAAACGGTTGCATGATATTTATGAAGATTCAGTAAGATACATCAACATTAATTTAGCAGAAAAAGTTAATGATACCTAATATTCATGACTATGGAGTACTCCAGCAATACTTATTTTTGAGATCATGTGTATGCAAGATTCATCAATGCATAAGATTTGATTGTGCAAGCCTCTGTATATACTAAAACAATATACCACACAAAAAATAATATAAAATAAATGTAAGATATACATACATAAGTGTGGATGATACAAAATAGCCAACAAGATCGGTATGGGTACTATTTTATAATGGAGACATAAATGTAGTGCCGATACCTAAAGATTTTATTTTGGCTCAATATGTTATCTTCAACATTAAATGCCATAATGATGGAATATATAATTTTTTTCCAAAATAAAATCTTTGGTATTTATGTAAAACTAGCAAGATACGCTGATACTAATTAGGGGAGGTACATAAATGCATGAAATCAACCAATTGATATCTAAGATTTTATTGTGCATCTATATAAACACCTGTAAAGGAGCTTGGAAATGAAAAACAAAGATTGAACATAAGTCACATTTTTCCTCATGGCACTCATCAAGAGAAACACAAGGATGGTCATGGACAACATAGTTGTTGCTTTATTGGTCATTGTGTTCATGTTCTCAACGTTGCCGTCCTGCCAAGCAAGTAAGCAACACTATTTATATTTTACATGCTGTTTCCAAATGTTGAAATTAATTAATCTATGAGAAAATATATTTTTTCATGGACTGTATTACTAATTTTTTTATGTGATGTATTGCATTGTAGTTCAACGCCGCTCATGCAGAGATTTAGCGGGTTGCACTCATGAGTCTTGCCAGAGTGACTGCTTAGAAAGAGGCTTTCGCCCACCTTATCAATTGGAATGCGAAACCAACCAGCATCATCTTCAGTGCTGTTGTAGACAGTTCGGTTCCATATTAAAATGAGAGCCACAAAGTTTCTTAGCTTATGCAATGCAATGTTGTATACTGATGCCAATAATTGAATAAACTTATATTTTCTAATAAAAATTGGTATTAGAGGCATCAATCCTATTGGATTGCCATGGAACATTTTGATGAAGGAAGACTGACCACATATGATGTGTTTGTTACACCCATACATGTAGATGGGGCCTGTTGGGAATATGAGCAGTTTACCATATGATTTAATCCATAAAAATAGTAGATAAAACTTAAACATAATAGTAAAGATTAAACTAGACATGTAGTCTATCAGAGAGTGAGAAAATAACATATGTAGTAGTGAATTTGAACATGGCATATCTAGTCCAATTGCTAGAACATGAAATTGAACTAAAATTAGGAAAAACATATTAAATAGAGAAGAAGTGAACACGTCCTAGACAGGAGCAGGGGCGGCGCCATTCGTGATGCTGTCGCCCTTGTTACCGAAGAGGTTGCCGATGTCCTAAAAGAAGTCATCATTGGGGGAAGTGTCTTCGACGTCTGTAGCGACCTCTGGGGTGGAGAAGCCAGTAGTCGCATAGAGCGCTCCCCAAACACCTTATTTCCCTTCACCCGTGCATGACTCAATGTCGCGTGGTTCTGGAGGCCTACTGTCCCTATCGGCGGTGCACACCATAAGCCGGGATGGGGAAGAACCTGGTAGCGTAGTGCTCTGGAACTTGGTAGTAGGAGGCAAGTGGTGCTCTGTTTCTGTGTGTCTATGGAGAGGAGAGACCTCTATTTTATAAGCACAGAAAGAGGAGGCCAGTAGGCTGCGACGGGAAATGAAACAAAGAGACGGGAGACGGAGATGTAGCAGCCAAAGCCGAACAAAACTCGTAACCAATCTCCACTAACTACATCAGCAAAACGCTTCAGCTTCATGCATGCTCTAGGCATTCCCACAGCCCGTGGCGCGACACAGTGTGTCGTGATGAGGCGAGGCGAGGCGAGAAGGGCGGCAAAGGAGGAGCGTGTGAGAACCTCTCTTTTTATCATGCTCATAAAAGTGGGGAAAGAGCTCACCTTATGTGGAGGTGTAACTCTCTCTCAACTAGCAATGTGGGACTAAATTTTAGTCCCACCTCTTGACATGCGTGAATGGTCCAAACTAGCCTCTAGGATTATTATGTATTTCTGAAATATTTATTGGGCAGGTCCAATATGCACTAGTAGAAAAAGTCCCATTTGTCCCGGTTCATAAGGCCCACTTCTCCCGGTTCGGGAACCGGGACTATAGGGTCGGTACTAAAGCCCAATACCTTTAGTCCCGGTTCGGCTACCGAGACTATAGGGTCAATACTATATCCAATCTTTGAACTTGTCACAACTTTTGCATCGGGGCTCTGTTTTAGACCATCTTCATATCCATTTTGATCTTCTGGAAGAGATCCATCCCATAGTGACTTCAATAATAAGTCTGAATTAATCTTGACATAGTTCAAGGTACTCTTTATGATCGTGCCACTTTTCAGCGTCAACGGGTTACAATGTTTTTAAATTAAAGATGCAAATAGTTGAAAAGTATTGCACCACTCAAGCGTACCAAGTTACAAAACCGGAGATTTTTTTAGCAATATCTGAGATAGCAACACTAAGTATTAATACCCCAGTATCACATTCCATATAGAAGAGCAGCAGTATGTGCACCTAGTGAACATAAGTCATACAACTTGGTTCAGGCTCCATTCTACTTCAGATGACATACATCAACTCAAGCATAAAGTACTACAAATCCTACTTTAACTAAGGAATAATAAGATGTGCATAAGCATGAAACCATGTAATCAGTTTACAATTATGCAAGACCCACAAGAAAGATCTTGGTTGTTGTGCCCTTGCATTTGTTCAATAAAATGGGAGACATTTGTATAATACCCTGAAGCATGAAACATTAAAGATCAATTATTATAGCCGGTTATAAGCATAACGGGAAAAACTCTGAAATGTTTACTACAATGGTGTTGCTACTGACGGGCTGCATATTCGTCAGTAAGTACAAGCTTACGTTTGTCCAAGCATTTATTTATTGTTGATAGAATATAAGTGCAAAATTTATAACAATGTATAATACAAATGAAGCGAAAATAAGCAATATCAATAATTATACATGCCACCATATAATAGAGGTCAATAAATGCCGCAAAAAACAATATCAATAATTATAACATATACAAACGATTGCATGATATTTATAAAGATTCAGTAAGATACATCAACATTAATTTAGCAGAAAAAGTGCAATATTGATACCTAATATTCATGAGTATGGAGTACTCCAGCAATATATATTTTTGAGATCTTGTATATGCAAGGTTCATCAATGCATAAGATTTGATTGTGCAAGCCTCTGTATATACTAAAACAATATACCACACAAAAAATAATGTAAAATAAATGTAAGATATACTTACATAAGTGTGGATGATACAAAATAGCCAACAAGATTGGTATGGGTACTATTTTATAATGGAGACATAAATGTAGTGCCGATACCTAAAGATTTTATTTTGGCTCAATATGTTATCTTCAACATTAAATGCTATAATGATGAAATATATATATTTTTCCAAAATAAAATCTTTGGTATTTATGTAAAACTAGCAAGATACGCTGATACTAATTAGGGAAGGTACATAAATGCATGAAATCAACCAATTGATATCTAAGATTTTATTGTGCGTCTATATAAACACCTGTAAAGGAGCATGGAAATGAAAAACAAAGATCGAACATAAGTCACATTTTTCCTCATGGCACCTCATCAAGAGAAACACAAGGATTGTCATGTACAACATAGCTGTTGCCTTATTGGTCATTGTGTTCATGTTCTCAACGTTGCCGTCCTGCCAAGCAAGTAAGCAACATTATTTATATTTTACATGTTGTTTCCAAATGTTGAAATTAATTAATCTATGAGCAAATATTTTTGTTTTATAGACTGTATTACTAATTTTTTTATTATGTGATGTATTGCATTGTAGTTCAACGACGCTCATGCAGAGATTTAGTGGGTTGCACTCATGAGTCTTGCCAGAGTGACTGCTTAGAAAGAGGCTTTCGCCCACCTTATCAATTGGAATGCGAAACCAACCAGCATCATCTTCAGTGCTGCTGTAGACAGTTCGGTTCCATATTAAAATGAGAGCCACAAAGTTTCTTAGCTTATGCAATGCAATGCTGTATACTGATGCCAATAATTGAATAAACTTATATTTTCTGATAAACATAGGTATTAGAGGCATCAATCTCATTGGATTGCCATGGAACATTTTGATGAAGGGAGACTGGCCTCATAGGATGTGTTTGTTACACCCATACATGTACATGGGGCGTGTTGGAAATATGAGCAGTTTACCATGTGATTTAATCCATAAAAATAGTAGATAAAACATGACCATAATAGTAAAGATTAAACTAGACATGTAGTCTATCAGAGAGTGAGAAAATAACATATGTAGTAGTGAATTTGAACATGGCATATGTAGTCCAATTGCTAGAACATGAAATTGAACTAAAATTAGGATAAAAACATATTAAATAGAGGAGAAGTGAACATGTCCTAGACAGGAGCAGGGGCGGCGCCATTCGTGATGTTATTTCCCTTGTTACCGAAGAGGTTGCCGATGTCCTAAAAGAAGTCATCATTGGGGAAAGTGTCTTCAACATCTGTAGCGACATCTGGGGTGGAGAAGCCAGTAGTCGCACAGAGCGCTCCCCAAACACCTTATTTCCCTTCACCCGTGCATGACTCAATGTCGCGTGGTTCCGGAGGCCTACTGTCCCTATCGGTGATGCACGCCATAAGCCGGGATGGAGAAGAACCTGGTAGCGTAGTGCTCTGGAACATGGTAGTAGGAGGCAAGTGGTGCTCTGTTTATGTGTGTCTATGGAGAGGAGATACCTCTATTTTATAAGCACAGAAAGAGGAGGCAAATAGGCTGTGACAGGAAATGAAACAAAGAGACAGGAAACGGAGACATAGCAGCCAAAGCCGAACAAACCTTGTAACCAATCTCCACTAACTACATCAACAAAACACCTCAGCTTCATGCATGCTCTAGGCATTCCCATAGCCCGTGGCGCGACGCAGTGTGTCGTGATGAGGCAAGGCGGGCGGCAGGGGAGGAGCGTGTGAGAATCTCTCTTTTTATCATGCTCATACAAGTGGGGAAAGAGCTCACCTTATGTGGAGGTGTAACTCTCTCTCAACTAGCAATGTGGGACTAAATTTTAGTCCCACCTCTTGACATGCGTGAATTGTCCAAGCTAGCCTCTAGGATTATTATGAATTTCTGAAATATTTATTGGGTAGGTCCAGTATGCACTAGTAGAAAAAGGCCCGTTTGTCCCGGTTCATAACGCCCATTTGTCCCGGTTCGGGAACCGGGACTATAGGGTCGGTACTAAAGCCTAATGCCTTTAGTCCCGGTTCGCCTACCGAGATAGTAGGGTCGATACTATATCCAATCTTTGAACTTGTCACAACTTCTGCATCGGGGCTCTGTTTTAGACCATCTTCATATCCATTTTGATCTTCTGGAAGAGATCCATCCCATAGTGACTTCAATAATAAGTCTGAATTAATCTTGACATAGTTCAAGCTACTCTTTATGATCGTGCCACTTTTCAGCGTCAATGGGTTACAATGTTTTTAAATGAAAGGTGCAAATAGTTGAAAAGTATTGCACCACTCGAGCGTACCAAGTTACAAAACCGGAGACTTTTTTTTAGCAATATCTGAGATAGCAACACTAAGTATTAATACCCCAGTATCACATTCCATATAGAAGAGCAGCAGTATGTGCACCTAGTGAAAATGAGTCATACAATTTGGTTCAGGCTCCATTCTGATTCAGATGACATACATCAACTCAAGCATAAAGTACTGCAAATCCTACGTTAACTAAGGAATAATAAGATGTGCATAAGCATGAAACCATGTAATCAGTTTCCAATTATGCAAGACCCACAAGAAAGATCTTGGTTGTTGTGCCCTTCCATTTGTTCAATAAAATGGGAGACATTTGTATAAATACCCTGAAGCATGAAACATTAAAGATCAATTATTATAGCCGGTTATAAGCATAACGGGAAAAACTCTGAAATGTTTACTACAATGGTGTTGCTACTAACGGGCTGCATATTCGTCAGTAAGTACAAGCTTACGTTTGTCCAAGCATTTATTTATTGTTGATTGAATATAAATGCAAAATTTATAGCAATGTATAATACAAATGAAGCGAAAAGAAGCAATATCAATAATTTTGCATGCCACCATATAATAGAGGTCAATAAATGCCGCAAAAAATATCAATAATCATAACATATACAAATGATTGCATGATATTTATTAAGATTCAATAAGATACATCAACATTAATTTAGCAGAAAAAGTGCAATATTGATAACTAATATTCATGAGTATGGAGTACTCCAGCAATATTTATTTTTGAGATCAAGTATATGCAAGATTCATCAATGCATAAGATTTGATTGTGCAAGCCTCTGTATATACTAAAACTATATACCACACAAACAATAATGTAAAATAAATGTAAGATATACTTACATAAGTGTGGATGATACAAAATAGCCAACAAGATCGGTATGGGTACTATTTTATAATGGAGACATAAATGCAGTGCCGATACCTAAAGATTTTATTTTGGCTCAATATGCTATCTTCAACATTAAATGCCATAATGATGAAACATATATTTTTTGTGAAATAAAATCTTTGGTATTTATGTAAAACTAGCAAAATATGCTGATACTAATTAGGGGAGGTACATAAATGCATGAAATTAACCAACTGATATCTAAGATTTTATTGTGCGTCTATATAAACACCTGTAAAGGAGCTTGGAAATGAAAAACAAAGATCGAACATAAGTCACATTTTTCCTCATGGAACTCATCAAGAGAAACACAAGGATGATCATGTACAACATAGCTGTTGCTTTATTGGTCGTTGTCTTCATGTTCTCAACGTTGCCGTCTTGCCAAGCAAGTAAGCAACATTATTTATATTTTACATGATGTTTCCAAATATTGAAATTAATTAATCTATCAACAAATATTTTTGTTTTATGGATTGTATTACTATTTTTTTATTATGTGATGTATTGCATTGTACTTCAACGACGCTCATGCAGAGATTTAGCGGGTTGTACTCATGAGTCGTGCCAGAGTGACTGCTTAGAAAGAGGCTTTCGCCCACCTTATCAATTGGAATGCGAAACCAACCAGCATCATCTTCAGTGCTGCTGTAGACAGTTCGGTTCCATATTAAAATGAGAGCCACAAAGTTTCTCAGCTCATGCAATGCAATGATGTATACTGATGCCAATAATGGAATAAACTTATACTTTCTGATAAACATAGGTATTAGAGGCACCAATCTCATTGGATTGCCATGGAACATTTTGATGAAGGAAGACTGACCACATAGGATGTGTTTGTTACACCCATACATGTACATGGGGTGTGTTGGAAATATGAGCAGTTTAACATATGATTTAACCCATAAAAATAGTAGATAAAACATGACCATAATAGTAAAGATTAAACTAGACATGTAGTCTATCAGAGTGTGAGAAAATAACATATGTAGTAGTGAATTTGAACATGACATATCTAGTCCAATTGCTAGAACAAGAAATTGAACTAAAATCAGGAAAAAAACATATTAAATAGAGGAGAAGTGAACACGTCCTAGACAGGAGCAAGGCCGGCGCCATTCGTGATCCTTTCTCCCTTGTTACTGAAGAGGTTGCCGATGTCCTAAAAGAAGTCATCATTGGGGAAAGTGTCTTCGACGTTTGTAGCGACATCTGGGGTGGAGAAGCCAGTAGTCGCACAGAGTGCTCCCCAAACACCTTATTTCCCTTCACCCGTACATTACTCGATGTCGCGTGGTCCGGGAGGCCTACCGTCCCTATCGGCGGTGCAGCCGTAAGCCGGGATGGGGAAGAACCTAGTAGCGCAATGCTCTGGAACTTGGTAGCAGGAGGCAAGTGGTGCTCTGTTTCTATGTGTCTATGGAGAGGAGATACCTCTATTTTATAAGCACAAAAAGAGGAGGCAAATAGGCTGCGATGGGAAATGAAACAAAGAGACAGGAGACGGAGACGTAGCAGCCAAAGCCGAACAAACCTCGCAACCAATCTCCACTAACTACAACAGCAAAACACTTCTGCTTCATGCATGCTCTAGACGTTCCCGCAGCCCGTGGCGCGATGCAGTGTGTCGTGATGAGGCGAGGCGAGGCGAGGCGGGCGGCAGAGGAGGAGCGCATGAGAACCTCTCTTTTTATCATGCTCATACAAGTGCAGAAGGAGCTCACCTTATGAGGAGGTGTAACTCTTTCTCAACTAGGAATGTGGGTCTTAACTTTAGTCCCACCTCTTGACATGCGTGAATGGTCCAAGTTAGCCTCTAGGATTTATTATGAATTTCTGAAATATTTATTGGGAAGGTCTAATATGCACTAGTAGAAAAAGGCCCATTTGTCCCGGTTCATAAGGCCCATTTTTCCCAGTTCGGGAACCGGGTCTATAGGGTCGGTACTAAAGCCCAATACCTTTACACTAGTGCAGAACCGGGCAATAGCACCGGTTTGTAAGGGCCTTTAGTGCCGGTTATGGAACCGACACTAGGGTGTGGGCACTAAAGGCCCCCCCCCCTTTAGTACCGGTTCGGCACGAACTGGCGCTAAAGTGCCACCACGTGGCGTGAGCTCGCGCCCTGGTATGGGGGACCAACCGGTACTAAAGGTTTTTTTTTTGATTTTTTTTTTTGAAAATTTTGGAAAAAAAATTTGATTTTTATTTTATTTTTCTGAATTATTTGATGATTTAGTCTGTAATCACCTCTCTTAACTGCTCAAGTGTGGATCACTCATTCCAAATCATCTAACTTCCCGACCGGTCACCCATCCCTCTCACTACTCCAGCCCGAGCACGCTTAACTTTCAGGTTCTATTCTCCTTCGTTTCCGAGTCTGCACTTGTTGTTTTCCTGACAATAGTAAGATGTCAATCCTATTAACCCTCAGGAGTTTAGCTTGAGCATGAAGTCACACATTTCATCGTTTGAGTTTGAAACTATTTTTTTGATAGAAAGACTCTAAGGAAACCCCCTACAGTATAATTGGTGCAACAAACCCAAATTGCAAGTACCATGCCTTGAACCTGGGTGGGTGGGAAGGCATCAGGCCCTTCCCACCACTAGGCTATGCCTTAGTCTACTTGAGTTTGAAACTATTATTCTAAAAAACAGTAATTATTTAGTAATGCTAATATTTCTTGAATAAGTTTGACCACAGTTTGACCATAGTTTGACCAAATTTGACCAAAATTCAAAAAATTGAAATAATTATTTAGTAACACTAATATTCTTGAATAATTATGTAGTAACACTAATATTTCTTGAATAAGTAGTTTGACCATAGTTTGACCACAGTTTGACCACAGTTTGACCAGATTTGAACAAAATTCAAAAAAACTGAGATACTTATTTAGTAACACTAATATTATTGCGTAATTATTTAGTAACACTCTATATTTCTTGAATCAGTTGTTTGACCGGTTTGACAAGATTTAACCAAAATTTAAAAAAACATAAATTAGAGCATATCTTTTTTTCCTTTTACAATTTGTCATTTCAAAAATTGTCCTAAACCCTAAACCCGGGACTTAAAACGTCGGAAACTCTATGCTAAACAGTAAAAACTAAGGGTTTAGACCATAAAACCTAACCCTAAACGCTGAAATCTAAACCCTGGCACTAAACGCTAAAAACGTCCAAAAAAACGTCTAAAACACCCAAAAACTCTATTTTCCCTTTGGAATTTTGTGATTTTAAAAAATTGTCGAAACGGAAAACTGGTACCCTCCACTATAATCCACCTCGGTAATATCGTAGCGGTGCTTAGGTGAAGCCCTATTCCGGTAGCAACATCATCACCGTCATCACGCCGTCGTGCTGATGAAACTCTCCCTCGAAGCTCTACTAGATCGTGAGTTCGCGGGACGTCACTGAGCTGAACGTGTGTAGATCGCGGAGGTGCCGTATCTTTGGTACTAGATCGATCGATCGTGAAGACGCACGACTACATCAACCGCGTTGTCATAACGCTTCCGCTTATGGTCTATGAGGGTACGTAGACGATACTCTCCCCTCTCGTTGCGATGCATCACCACGATCTTGCGTGTGCGTAGGATTTTTTTTGAAATTACTACGTTCCCCAACAGAGGGACTTTTGTCCCAGTTGGTATCACCAACCGAGACCAAAAGGCATCCACGCGTTAGCTGTTCAGGGGCTGGGGTTTTGTTTTTTCGGAAGGGGGATGGGGTTTGGGGGTGGGGGTTTTGTAGGGTTAATTTAGGGGTTTCATATGTTCTGTTAGCTAGCTAATAGAGAGAAGTGTCCTCTCTTATCTTCGTGCTTGGTCGATGCTACGTACTATACGTATAGAGAGGACTCGACACGCTAGCTAGTAAGCAAATGAAGGAAACCATTAAGTACAGAAGATCGTCATGAACATATACAGAGAGAAGTGATCGACCTCTCCTTCTCCGAGAGATTGGTCGAACAACAAGTTTTTGTATATCTATCTGATGCTATTGGCTACATATATACAATATAAGATCTCTTACAATCCCCTAACATCTGAACTCAAGCTCCACATGGTATTCTCCGGCTTTATTGATGACGTGGTCAAGAAAGAATCCCGCCAATTCCTCTTGAATTGCCCGTATGCGATCTTGTGGTAGGAGTTCATTCCGCATCTCCCACGTCTAATTTGAAGAAGGGGGTCAATACATATATATGAATGAAAGTCAATACAAATGATGGTGTAATAAAATGAAATTGTGAATATTATTGCTTACGCACTTCAAATTGTCTTTTAGAGTAGCCCCGCTTATTTTTGCAAGTCGCATTGTAGATGAACTCGCAAACATAGTATCCACAATAATTATTCCCGGGTTCCTGCCACTAGCACTTTACGAGAAATAGAGGTCAATCAAACTGATAATGAAGGATTCTAAATGGTATTGATGAAAGTAGCTAGAATCAATGGGAAATGCACGGGACAGTAGTACTTACTTTCGGGTGTGTAAATCGCAGCTCCCCCGGCAATCCCGAAGCTTGTGCGGTGAATACTTTCCAAACACTATGAGACAAAGAAAACAATTACTTGATATCAGGAAATGAACAAAGTTGCGGATATGGTGCGATAATGATCGATTGAACTTACTTCTCGAGCATTTTAGTCATGTCCGCATACTCCTCGGGATTTTTTCGTCTTGAGTCTAAGACGGTTACTAGTCCCTGCTCAAGCTTAATCTCTAGGAGAATATAGTGGAAGTTGTGCACACATGCATAACCCATCAATTACATTACTATAACCTCGAGTAATAATGGAAACCGAATATGCACAAGAGAGTAACACTGACTTGAAGTTGTAAGGAAAGAGTATTTCATCTTTGTTTTGATTTTGAACCAACGATGGTAGCAAGTTGGCCTCGGTTTGTTTAGCATCATATTTAACCATCCATTCATCTATGAGATTTGTGTTAATGAACCCAATATCATAGATTTCTGCCTTTCTGCATTCGACGATCTTCAATCTGCATAATATAGTGAGGATAATTATATATACATAGAATGAAAGAGTTGAGCTATATATAGAGACTTAATTACAGAAGTAGTACTTACAGACAGTAGCAAGTGACGATTATTTCATAGAGGGCCTTTTGATTGAAAAACTGGAAGAACTCCTCAAATGGAACAGACAATAGATCAATTCCAACGAGGTCGCGCTCCTCTTTAACTCTCACCATCAAAGTATCCTTCCCAGACTCGCTGCATGTATTCATGTACCACTCATGGAATATTCGCATCATCGTTGTTAGAGGAGGATGACCAGGTTTGATGAGAGGCTTCCCGTACTGGTATTTGAAATTGTCCACCTCCATTGTATCACAATGTGCATCGTTGGGCAGGTAATCTCCAAGATTGGTACCGGGCAGCATCCTCGGATGATTAGCGACGATATTGCTAGACACCTTGAGCGGGGGGCACGATTGGTTCGCTTGTTTGCCGAACTGGGGAATTTGTTTCCCACTTCTTCGTTCTGCTAACCTTCAATCACTGCAAGTACTTCCCGACCGCTTTGCTTTGATATATGACCTTTCAATAACGCGCTCATCATCCGACAGTGCGCTGAACTTTCACGGGATCTATCTTCTCCTCCGGAGGTGGATGCCTTGCGTTTCAAAGAAGTCCCTCACTTGGGCTTGACAGATCTCTGCGTTTTCCTTCTCGGTCATCTCGTATGGTAACTTCTCTACAGGCTTGACAGATATGTCGAATCTATATTGCCTCCCGCCTCTGGCTGTACTGCTAGATGCCGGAGCAGCCGAAGCGGTGGTGGCTGTCTTCCTTCATTGCTTACGAGGCAGAGAAGGAGGCGGAGTGCTACAACATGCCGGAGCAGCCGGAGCGGCGGCGGCTGTCTTCCGCTGTTGCTGACGAGGCGGAGGAGGAGGCGGGCTGCTCAGACACGCCGGAGGAGGAGGAGAAGGACGCGGTGCCGCCACGCGTCGGAGCAACCAGAGAAGGAGGCGGAGTGCCCTGATCACTCACCGGAGGAGGAGGCGGAGGAGGAGGTGGAGTGCCCTGACTCGTCGTAGGAGGAGGAGGAGGCGGAGGCATCAAGTTAGGAAGGTTGATAAGCTCCTCCGCCATAGACATGGAGTCCTCAGAGCAAGACCCAGCCGAGTCTCCCCTTCACCGGTAGGGTCGTCAAGCTTGAGCTCCTCAAATCCCTCCATTATTTCATCCACCATCTCAACAACATATCCTTATGGAATCGGAAGGCAGTGAAAAGTTGCACCGGGTTCAGGAGGTGCAATAGAGCCGACGGCTGCCTTGACTTTGAAGTTCTGCCATTGTGTCATAAGGTGGAAATCTTGAGTCTCCATGATAGCATCCATGGGGTAGCTAGCAGCAGCCGTGAAGTCAGGCTGCTGAAGGAGATCGGTGGAAGCAACGCTGCTTCTCTGCTGAGATGGCGGGGTAGCTTCTGGGTATCTCCGGCAGGTCGCTGGCTGTCAGCTGCTTGTTCCTCTAGCTTTCATACCCTTGCATTCAGCTTATGTAGTTCGCTCTGCTCCACTTTCCTCCTCCTCTCTCGGGTTTTGTAACCGCTTGCACCGGGAAACCCAACCTTCCATGAAACGGAGCCTGGCATGCCTCGTGTTCGTCCAGGGTGCTCAGGATTCCCGAGGGCCTGTGTGAGCTCGTCGTTCTCTCTATCGGGAATGAACATCCCTTGCTGCGCTGTGGCGATATACTCCTAAAGCTTCTTGATGGGTATTTCCAGTTGCTGGTTTGTCCAAATGCACTTCCCTGTTTTAGGGTCCAAGGTTCCCCCAACCCCGAAGAACCAAGTCCTTGAACGGTCTGGCCAGTGCAATGTCTCTTGTTCGACCCCTTTATCAAGCAGGTCATTCTCAGCCTTGTCCCACAACGGCCAGGCTTTGAGGTAGCCACCTGACCCCGTGCGATGATGAAGCTCCTTCTTTGCAGCATTTATCTTGTTTGTCGCTAACATCTTCTTACTCTTCTCCGATGTCTTGTGAGCCACAAATGCGGGCTAGTGATCTCTTATCTTCTCAAATCGGCCGGTGAATTCTGGAGTCTTGTATTTGTCAACAAACTTAGATTTCAACTCATTCTTCCACCTCCTGAATAGATCTGCCATCTTCTTAAGAGCACGAGCCTTGACCAATGGCTCTATAACTAGCTTCTTCGGATCCTCCTCTTCAGTAGGGTGAAATTTGCCTTCAGCGCGGTCCAAAGATCATCTTTCTGCCTATCGTTGACATAACACACTTCAGGGTCTTCATTCTTAGGCTTATGCCATTGGTGGATGGTGATCGGAATCATGTCCCTAACAAGAACCCTGTACTGAGCAGAAAATGCTTCCTTGGTCCGGTTGGGTTCAATGGTTGGCCATCATTCGCGATTGCTGTGATCGTGAACCTTTCATCCTGGCATAACTTTTTACTCGGGCCTCGTCTTGTTATCGAAGTTTGGCTCGATCTGGAGGGCTAGAAAAGAAGAAAGAAGAGAGTTAATATGTGTACATGATGTGTACTACACAACCTTATTCTTGTAGACGTTGTTGGGCCTCCAAGTGCAGAGGTTTGTAGGATAGTAGCAAATTTCCCTCAAATGGATGACCTAAGGTTTATCAATCCGTAGGAGGTGTAGGATGAAGATGGTCTCTCTCAAACAACCCTGCAATCAAATAACAAAGAGTCTCTTGTGTCCCCAACACACCCAATACAATGGTAAATTGTATAGGTGCACTAGTTCGGCGAAGAGATGGTGATACAAGTGCAATATGGATAGTAGATAATAGTTTTTGTAATCTAAAAGTATAAAAATAGCAAGGTAACTTATGACAAAAGTGAGCGTAAATGGTATTGCAATGCGTTGAAACAAGGCCTAGGGTTCATACTTTCACTAGTGCAAGTCCTCTCAACAATAATAACATAATTGGATCACATAACTATCCCTCAACATGCAACAAAGAGTCACTCCAAAGCCACTAATAGCGGAGAACAAACAAAGAGATTATGGTAGGGTACGAAACCACCTCAAAGTTATTCTTTCCAATCAATCCGTTGGGCTATTCCTATAAGTGTCACAAATAGCCCTAGAGTTCATACTAGAATAACACCTTAAGACACAAATCAACCAAAACCCTAATGTCACCTAGATACTCCAATGTCACCCCAAGTATCCGTGTGTATGATTATACGATATGCATCACACAATCTCAGATTCATCTATTCAACCAACACATAGAACCTCAAAGAGTGCCCCAAAGTTTCTACCGGAGAGTCAAGACGAAAACGTGTGCCAACCCCGATGCATAGATTCCCAAGGTCACGGAACCCGCAAGTTGACCACCAAAACATACATCAAGTGGATCAATAGAATACCCCATTGTCACCACGGGTATCCCACGCAAGACATACATCAAGTGTTCTCAAATCCTTAAAGACTCAATCTGATAAGATAACTTCAAAGGGAAAACTCAATCCATTACAAGAGAGTAGAGGGGGAGGAACATCATAAGATCCAACTATAATAGCAAAGCTCGTGATACATCAAGATCGTACCACCTCAAGAACACAAGAGAGAGAGAGAGAGAGATCAAACACATAACTACTGGTACATACCCTCAGCCCTGAGGGAGAACTACTCCCTCCTCGTCATGGAAAGCACAGGGATGATGAAGATGGCCACCGAAGAGGTTTGCCCCCTCCGACAGGGTGCCGAAACGGGTCTAGATTGGTTTTCGGTTGGTACAGAGGCTTCTGGTGGCGGAACTCCTGATCTATTCTGTTCCCCGAAGTTTTTAGGGTATATGGGTATATATGGGAGGAAGAAGTACGTCGGTGGACCTCCGAGCTGTCCACGAGGCAGGGGGCGTGCCCAGGGGGGTGTGCGCGCCACCACCCTCGTGGGAAGCCCGGGACTCTCCTGATCCAACTCCGATACTCCATGGGCTTCTCCTAGTCCAAAAATAAGTTCTGTGAAGTTTCAGCTCAATTGGACTCCGTTTGATTTTCCTTTTCTGCGATACTCTAAACCAAGGAAAAAACAAAAACTGGCACTGGGCTCTGGGTTAATAGGTTAGTCCCAAAAATAATATAAAAGTGCATAATAAAGCCCATAAATATCAAAAACAGATAATATAATAGCATGGAACAATCAAAAATTATAGATACGTTGGAGAGGTATCAGCATCCCCAAGCTTAATTCCTACTCGTCCTTGAGTAGGTAAATGATAAAAACAGAATTTTTGATGTGGAATGCTACCTAACATTTTTATCCATGTAATTCTATTTATTGTGGCAAGAATATTAAGATCCATAAGATTCAAGACAAAAGTTTAATATTGACATAAAAATAATAATACTTCAAGCATACTAACAAAGTAATCATGTCTGCTCAAAATAACATAGCCAAAGAAAGCTATCCCTACAAAATCATATAGTCTAGTCATGCTCTATTTTCGTGGATATAACACTATGGGTGGAATAGAATATAATGAGGGGGTTATGTGGAGAAGACAAAAAGGAGAAAGTCTCACATCGACGCGGCTAATCAATGGGCTAGGGAGATGCCCATCAATTGATGTCAATGCAAGGTGTAGGGATTGCCATGCAACGGATGCACTAGAGCTATAAATGTATGAAAGCTCAACAAAAGAAACTAAGTGGGTGTGCATCCAACTTGGTTGCTCACGAAGACCTAGGGAACTTGAGGAGGCCCATTGTTGGAATATACAAGCCAAGTTCTATAATGAAAAATTCCCACTAGTAAATGGAAGTGACAAAACAAGAGATTCTCTATCATAAAGATCATGGTGCTACTTTGAAGCACAAGTGTGGAAAAAGGATAGTAGCATTGCCCCTTTTTATTTTCTCTTTTTTTTGGGGGGGGGGGGGCGTCCCCTTTTTTTATTTGGCCTTTCTCTTCTCTTTTTTTGGGGGGGGGGACAATGCTCTATTAATGATGATCATCACACTTCTATTTATTTACAACTCAAAGATTACAACTCGATACTAGAACAAGATATGACTCTATATGAATGCCTCCGGCGGTGTACCGGGATTGCGATGAATCAAGAGTGACATGTATGAAAAATCATGAACGGTGGCTTTGCCACAAATACTATGTCAACTACATGATCATGCAAAGAAATATGACAATGATGAACGTGTCATGATAAACGGAACGGTGGAAAGTTGCATGGCAATATATCTTAGAATGGCTATGGAAATGCCATAATAGGTAGGTATGGTGGCTGTTTTGAGGAAGATATAAGGAGGTTTATGTGTGAAAGAGCGTATCATATCACGGGGTTTGGATGCACCGGCGAAGTTTGCACCAACTCTCAATGTGAGAAAGGGCAATGCACGGTACCAAAGAGGCTCTTAATGATGGAAGGGTAAGAGTGTGTATAATCCATGGACTCAACATTAGTCATAAAGAACTCACATACTTATTGCAAAAATCTACAAGTCATCAAAAACCAAGTATTACGCGCATAATCCTAGGGGGATAGATTGGTAGGAAAAGACCATCGCTCGTCCCCGACCGCCACTCATAAGGAAGACAATCAAATAACACGTCATGTTTCAAATTTGTTACACAACGGTCACCATACGTGCATGCTACGAGACTTGCAAAGTTCAACACAAGTATTTCTCAAATTCACAATTACTCAACTAGCATGACTCTAATATCACCATCTCCATATCTCAAAACAATTATGAAGTATCAAAGTTCTCTTAGTATTCAATGCACTCTATATGAAAGTTTTTATTATACCCCTCTCGGATGCCCATCATATTAGGACTAAATTCATAACCAAAGCAAATTACCATGCTATTCTAAAAGACTCTCAAAATAATATAAGTTAAGCCTGAGAGTTCATCTATTTCTTCAAAATAAAACCGCCACCGTGCTCTAAAAAGATATAAGTGAAGCACTAGAGCAAATGACCAACTACTCCGAAAGATATAAGTGAAGATCAATGAGTAGTAGAATAATTATGCAACTATGTGAAGACTCTCTAACATTTAATAATTTCAGATCTTGGTATTTTATTCAAACAGCAAGCAAAACAAAATAAAATAAATTGATGCTCCAAGCAAAACACATATCATGTGGTGAATAAAAATATAGCTCGAAGTAAAGTTACCGATGAATAAAGACGAAAGAGGGGATGCCTTCCGGGGCATCCCCAAGCTTAGGCTCTTGGTTGTCCTTGAATATTACCTTGGTGTGCCTTGAGCATCCCCAAGCTTAGGCTCTTGCCACTCCTTATTCCATAGTCCATCGAATCTTTACCCAAAACTTGAAAACTTCACAACACAAAACTTAACAGAAAACTCGTAAGCTCCGTTAGTATAAGAAAATAAATCACCACTTAGGTACTCTTGTGAACTCATTATAAATTCATATTGGTGTAATATCTACTGTATTCCAACTTATCTATGGTTCATACCCTCCAATACTACTCATAGATTCATCAAAATAAGCAAACAACACATCAAAAACAGAATCTGTCAAAAACAGAACAGTCTGTAGTAATCTGGATCAAATGTATACTTCTAGAACTCATAAAATTATCAAATTAATATCTGGACGTGAGGAATTTATATATTAATCATCTGCAAAAAGAATTAACTAAATAGTACTCTCCAGTAAAAATGGCAGAAATTCTCGTGAGTGCTAAAGTTTCTGTTTTTTACAGCAAGATCAACAAGACTTTCCCCAAGTCTTCCCAACGGTTTTACTTGGCACAACCACTAATTAAAACATAGAAACTCATTCATAACAGAGGCTAGATAAATTATTTATTACTAAACAGGAACAAAAAGCAAGGAACAAAAATAAAATTGGGTTGCCTCCCAACAAGCGCTATCGTTTAACGCCCCTAGCTAGGCATGATGATTTCAATGTCTCACATAAAGGATAAGAATTGAAACATAAAGAGAGCATCATGAAGAATATGACTAGCACATTTAAGTCTAACCCACTTCCTATGCATAGGGATTTTGTGAGCAAACAACTTGTGGGAACAATAATCAACTTGCATAGGAAGGTAAAACAAGCAAATCTTCAAGATTTTTAACACATAGAGAGGAAACTTGATATTGTTGCAATTCATACAAGCATATATTCCTCCCTCATAATAATTTTCAGTAGCATCATGAATGAATTCAACAATATAACCATCACATAGAGCATTCTTTTCATGATCTACAAGCATAGAAATTTTATTACTCTCCACATAAGCAAAATTCTTCTCGCTCGGAATAGTGGGAGTAAACTCAACAAAATAATTATCATGTGAGGCATAATCCAATTGAAAACTAAAATCATGATGACAAGTTTCATGGATATCATTATTCTTTATAGCATACAAGTCATCACAATAATCATCATAGATAGCAACTTTGTTCTCATAATCAATTGGAACCTCTTCCGAAATAGTGGATTCATCACAAAATAAAGTCATGACCTCTCCAATTCCATTTCATCAATATAATCATCATAAATAGGAGGCATGATTTCATCATAATAAATTTTCTCATCAAAACTTGGGGGACAAAAAATATCATCTTCATCAAACATAGCTTCCCCAATCTTGTGGCTTTGCATATCATTAGCATCATGGATATTCAAGGAATTCGTACTAACAACATTGCAATCATGCTCATCATTCAAAGATTTAGTGCCAAACATTTTAATGCATTCTTATTCTAACACTTTGGCACAATTTTCCTTTCCATCATACTCACGAAAGATATTAAAAAGATGAAGCGTATGAGGCAAACTCAATTCCATTTTTTTGTAATTTTCTTTTATAAACTAAACTAGTGATAAAACAAGAAACTAAAAGACTCGATTGCAAGATCTAAAGATATACCTTCAAGCACTAACCTCCCCGGCGACGGCGCCAGAAAAGAGCTTGATGTCTACTACACAACCTTCTTCTTGTAGACGTTTTTTTAACCATGAAGACTGCAGGGCTTACACCCCACAACATTTTATTAAAAAGAAAGCAAACACATACAGGGTTTCCTCAAGATGAGGAAAGAAATAAAAGAACAAAGAAAGAAAGAAAGAGGAAGAAAAACTAAATAGGGTAGGGGAGCACTATACCTAAAAAATACAAAGAAGGGACAAACAGGAACTCCCCTCAAGGAGGAAGAAAATCAATCCACTTAAGAAGGGCGTCTCTAAATTTCCGTTTTATTCGGTGGGAGAGCAGAGTGATATCATGAATGAAGCTATTCCTCCATGCCCTGAAAGAGGGTTGAATGTTCCTGAAAGTTATATCATTCCCGATCTTCCAAATATTCCACCAGGCCAAGAAAACCACCTCCCCAAAAAAAGGTTTGTTGAAATCCTTCCTTGCATGATGAGCAATTTCCACCATATCGTCAGCATTTTTCCATTCAATTTGTAGGTAGTTCCAGATTCGAGCACTAAAATTGCACTGGAAGAATAGGTGATTTCTGTCCTCCAGAGCTCCAGTCAGACAAAGAACACATTCTGGCCCTTCATTAATTCTCCAATGTCTCCTCTGAATCATGTCCTTGGTGTTAATCCTGTCCATGATGACAAGCCAAGCAAACATCTTGATCGACATGGTGCAGCAACTTTTCCATATCCATCCCAGGATGGGGTTTGATACCATTGGCTGATAGACAAAATCATAAAACTTTTTTGCTGTATACTCTGATTTCTTGCCATGCCTCCATCCCCAGTGGTCATGAGATTGATTATCCAAATGGAAAGACCCCATTAATGAGGAGAGCTGCTGCAGTTCTTGGAAGGCTTGTTCAGTCATAGGCAAGTAGAAAAGCTCCTAAAAAGAACTAGCTTGAAAAACTTCCTTGACTGAGAGGTTTTTGTGGAGACAAAAAGAAAATAGCCTAGGAAATCGCTCTTGTAGAGGAACCGAACTGTTCCCAATTTGCCAGTAGTCTGACCAGAACTGCACTGTATCTCCACTATGAACATCAATCGACGTAACGGCTCTGAAATTATCCATCAACTTACATACATCTTTCCACCAAAAGGAGCCACAGAGAACAGTATCATGTGGAATCCTTTCAAAGTAGTAAGAATCCCAAACTAATTGCACCCAGGGCACATTCATCTTATTATAAAATTTGCTAAGGTGTTGCAATAAGAGAGCATCATTCTGCAGTCCAAGGTTTATAATCCCAAGCCCCCCCTTTGACTTAGGTCTACAAACAAGTTGCCAAGCCGCCAGTGAGAGACCCTTTTCCTGACCATATTTCCTCCATAAACACTGCCTTTGGATTCTTTCCAATTGCTTTAAAATACCCTGAGGAATGGACAAGCTACAAAGGAAAAAGATAGGCAAGGAAGAGATGACAGAATTGACTAATTGCAGTCTGCTCCCTTGAGGCAAGAACCAGGAACTTGCTGTCAATCTTCTCTCCATACAATCCACAAGAGGAAGGAGGTCAACTATTTTAGGCCTGGTGGTCCCCACTGGCAGTCCCAGATATGTAAAAGGCATAGTGCCTAATTTGCAATCAAAAAAGGCAGCCAGGTCAGAAGCATCCCGCTCATCTACATTGATAGGATACATGGAGGATTTATGGAAATTGATCTGCAGTCCAGTTGCCTGTGAGAAGGAATGCAAAACTGATTTCAGAGCCCTCAATTGACTAATATCAGCATTTAGGAATAGCAGTGTGTCATCTGCATATTGGACCACTGGGAAATCTGGATCATGGGTAAGCAGGGGCCTGCTTATTAAACCTTGTTGGAGAAGATTGTTCACTAAAGTCTGTAAAAGATCAGCCGCAATAACAAATAGTAAGGGAGATATTGGGTCTCCTTGCTTGACTCCACATTTGCATTTGAAATGATTACCAGGGACGCCATTCAGAAGTATAGAAGAAGTGCCAGAAGACAACAACTGCTTAATCCAAACAATCAACCTTTCATCAAAACCTTTTGCAATTAAGATCTTTATGATTGCCTCATGCTGGATAGAGTCAAAAGCCTTTTCAAAGTCCAATTTAAGCAAAAGGATGGGCCTTTTAGACTGATTGCACTGATGGATATACTCAAAAGTCCAAGCAAGACAGTCCTGGATTGTTCTTGATTTGATGAAACCATATTGGTTTTTATGCACACATTTGATGATCTCCAGTTGGAATCTGTTAGCAGCAAGCTTTGTAAGGAACTTTAGGCCAACAGAGGTTAGAGAGATTGGTCTAAAATCTCCCACACTCTCAGGTGTTTGTTTCTTTGGGACCAGGGTAATGAATGCATCATTCAAATTTTCTAATTGCACTGTTCCAGCATGAAACTCCGTAACCAGCTGTATAAAATCAGCAGAAATTATATGCCAACACTTTTTTAAAAAGAGCCCGTTAAAGCCATTAGGTCCAGGGGCCTTACCAATAGGCAAGTCCTTGATAACCTGCTCAATTTCTTTTAATTCAAAAGGTTTTGTGAGCACCTCCAAACCCTGGACCCTGGGTATTAGAGACAATATGGTTGCATCCAAAGAAATTAACTTAACTGTCCCCATTCTGCTTTTGAAGGTTGTCAGGAATTCTCTGGCCATTTCCTCACGGTTAGATGTTACTGTTCCATCCGACAGCAACAAGCTTGCCACAGAGTTTTTTCTAAATCTTTCAGTTGCCATGGCCTGAAAGAATTTGGAGTTTTCCTCTCCCACTTTGATATACCTAATTGTACATCTTTTCCTCCAGTACAAGTATTGCATGTGAAGCAGGTGTTCATGATGCATTTTAATTATTTTCCTGAAATTAAACTCAGGCCTGGATAAAGATCTCTTATCTTCAAGATTGTCCAACCAAAGAATTACCCAGTTACACTTCTCAATCAACCTCTTGATGTGAGATAAACCTTTCTGCCATTTCTTGAGAGCAAACCTCAAAGCTTTCAGTTTGTCCACAATTATTGCCGAAATATGGGTCTTGCGACTGGGGCAAGCCCACACCTCCTGCACACATTCCATAAAGCCAGCCTGATGAATCCAAAAGTTTTCAAACCTGAAGATATGTGCTTTGGGAATTGCTGTACTGATGGCCACCAGACACGGAACATGATCAGACGCAGTCTTTGCCAAAGGGGTCAGTTGGGTCATGGGATATATGTTAATCCAACTTGCAGAAGTAAAAACCCAGTCCAACTGTTCTAGAAGTGGCCTGTCTTGCATGTTAGACTATGTGAATTTACGTCCTTTTAGAGGAAGTTCTAACAATCCCAAATGGCCAATTATTTCATTGAAAATGAACATATCATTAATATCACCCCCGGGGAGATTTCTATTATCAATGGAACGGATGAAGTTGAAGTCCCCCATTAACATCCACATCTCATTCGGATCAATGTCCAAATTGTAAATCCAGGATACAAACTCATCTCGCAACTCACCCTGGCATGGACCATACACATTAACCAGAAACCATTGTTCATTATTATGGACCGAGGTAAAATGTATAACAATAGCGTATGGTTTAACTGTGAGAAGGGTGCCACGGAACATATCAGATCGCCACGCTGTTAAGAGGCCCCCAGATGCTCCGCTAGAGGGAGACTCCACAAATTGATCAAACCCTTGAGGACAAATGCTTTTCATGATAGAGCGCGAGCAAGAGGATAACTTAGTTTCCTGCAAACAAAGCACTGAGCACTGACTCTCTATCACTTTCTCCCTGACAGAACGCTGCCTAGCATCTGAATTCAGACCATGAACATTCCAGCATAAAACTTTCCAACTACACATTGTGACACGATTCATGGATAACCATTGTGTAGAGAAGTAATAAAAGTGTGGCACATAATGCCACACTCTCCAAAATAAAGCTCAATTCAGTACCCCAGAGTGCCACATCCTAGACCGGACTTAGTTCAACAGTAATAAGAACAGACACAGCCAGCACCATCAGACATGGCATAGAAAGTAACATAAAAATTAAGTGGAAGATGCAGATGAGTTCTCTTGTGGATTAGCCATAAGCTTGTCCACCGTTAGGAGCGCAGGATCAACCTCCAGCTCCGCCCCCACAGCTTGGAGAACATGAAGCAGGGTGTGAGGTGGTGTAGTGGGCCGAGCGTCTTCAGTATCATCCGTAGAAGTGGGCTGGGCCTTGTCCTCCATGGGCTTTGCACGGGGGCGCTTTTTAGATGGCTGCAGAGAAAGTTGCTCAAAGACCATGTTTTTGTACCCATCTAACTTTGCCGCGCTCCGAGTGCAACGCCTTAGTGACGTATCGACAACTGGGGTCTTCTTCTTGTCTCGCGCTTACGAGCAGAGGATTGCTCCACAGAGAACAAAGGCGTTGATTGAACTGATACTGAAAGGGTAGAACTAGCAGACTCAACTTCTTCAGAAACAGACTCCGAAACAGCAGGCACCGCCTCAAATAAAGCTCTGGCCACAGGGTGCTTCTGCATGACAGGTTTTCTGACGGCCGGAACAAGAGGCAGTGAAGCAGTCAAACAACTAATCATCCTTGAATCATCAAAGGCAATGGACCATGACCTCTTGGAGTAGATGATTGTGCCCATTGGCTTGGGGAAGATAGATCTTGGCACTTCCTTGACAGAGAAATCAAACATAAGGTTTTGGAAAGACCTTTGCCAAATCATCTCCGGGGGAAGAGGAGGTCCTGCCACAATTCGTGCCATGCCAATAAAAATCTGATGCTGCTGAATCATAGGGGGATGATAGGGCACAATGGCAAGCTGATTCTCCTCAAGGACAGGGTGCTGAGGTTCTGGAAGGGGCAAATCATGTTGTTGCTGGATTTCACCTTCTTGTTCTTGCTGCTCTACAGAAACAGACCCTTCTGGCTGATCAATTACTATTGAAACTTGATCCTGTTCGGGAGCATCAGGTGGCAGTGCCTATCCATTGTCAGCTTCATCTCCCCACAGGGCATTGCCCCAACCAGGTGCAGGCGCTTCGTTATTGACCAGTGGAGGCGGCGGAGCGAGAGGTGCATCATTCCAACCCAGCATTGGGTATGGAGGTAAAACAAACATCAAATTATCAGGCACCAGATTGCCAGGCAAAGGGTGAGGGTTTCCATCGAGAGGCATAGGGTCTTCATCATTTGGCATCTGGTCTGCAAAGTCTGCGCCAAGAACATAGCAAGCGGCCATCCAAGATACTTGAGCACCTCCATACTCTGCATAATCACCAAACACCACATCCCTTGGAACCAAAGGCGTATCTGGGAAACTAGCTTCAACCAAAGTCCGGACAAGATAAGGATCTTCACTGTCCCAAGAAATAAACTTTCCAAAAGTGCCTACAGCCTGCGAGATGTATTCAGTGGTGCAATAATCCAGGGGAATCCCAATGAACATTAACCAACCCTTACGAAAACCGTGTGTTCCTTTGAAATTATCTCCCTCATCATGCTTCATAAATCTGACAAAACGGTCATTGCCCAAAGGAAAAGGTGCATGCTGAACCAAGGTATATCTGAAAGACGGATCCCTGACTTGAAACAGACCTATCCCATGAAACCACGGCTGAGCAGATCGAACCATAATACCTCTATTCTGCAGAAACTGGACGACTTTGTTCCGCACCGGGCCGAACGGCCCCTCTGGCGCCGGCATCACCTCGGCAACCATGTAGTCCTCATGCCGGCGGGGCGGACGCGTTGCGGGCGTGAAGAAGGTGCGTGGGAGCCGACGATCGCCGTCATCGATGATGAGATGTCCAGGGGGCACAAAGCGCTGTGGGTCGAGCTCGTAGTTCGCCATAGAAGAGCCAGGAGCTTGTCGGGGGTTTTCATTGGTTTGGGTTAAGGGAAGATGCAATGGAGGCGGCGGCGATGGGACTGGACAGTCTATCCCAATAACTCCGGCTCTGTTCCCATGAGTAGCAACAGATTCCAATAAACTCGTTTTTTGTTGAACCGAAATTGGCCTCCAAACCAATCCATTGGAGCGTGGGAAATCATTACAGGCCTGGCTAGAGTGACCAGGACGGGAGCAAGCCGTGCAGACTACTCGCCTTCCACAAGTCGTTGACATGTGGCCCTTCTGAGAGCAAATAGTACAGGTGACCACACGGTCCACCATGTCATCGACCATGGCATCAAACTGTCTGGCTGCCTCCTGCGATGAGGGGATATCCGGACGGTGAGAAGGAGATGGGCTCGAAGGCCCAGAGGCAGATGGGCAAAGTATTGAAGGTGAGGTAGAATCCTGACGGGCCTCCAAATCCTCTGGGCCAGAATCCGGGCAAATGTTTTGAACTGGCGACAATCCCGCCTCTACGCAACTGTCGTGCGAGAATTCTGCATGAACAGGGGAAGGGCCCTCCAAAACCGGATGAATTACCGGTGAAGCAGATTCCGGCCGGCTCAACGCCGGCAAGGGAGTAACTGTACCAAAAACGATAGGTGGACGTGCCACCGTCCAACATAGGTCCATGGGTGGCGATGGATGTATGACTACACGTTCATGAGCAGGAAGATTATACCCCACATCTGTCATGAAATCAATGCACTCTTGCGTAGCCGGATATCTATATCCCTTGCAAGCAGAGTATCGCTCAAATGTGGCAAAAGAAAGCTTTTTACGAGTAGATGGAGCAGTCTTAAAAGCTGATCTAACCGGAGGCTTATTCATGGCCAAAAGACCTAAAGATGAACGACGCTTAGTAGGACTAACTAGAATCCATTCGGCGTCACATTCCTTCCTCCAGATCCGGAGCTCTCTAATCCAATTAGGCCCCCCATTTCCCCACAGATGAAAATAGCATTTGAACAGATCGCATGCATAGGAACAGAGATCCATAATAAGAAAACCAACTTGCTTGCAAGAGACATGAAAGGAATAAACCTTATCCTTGATGTGAAGAACCTGAAGATCAATTGCCGAACCTCCAATTAATGCCTCCATAACCGCGGCCACAGAGTCCTCCGAGAGACGAAAAGCATGGCGGCTGAATGAAACCACTAAGATGAATGACCTCCTGTGCCCAGAAGGGTGGATCGTATGGCCAGTAGATCTGAAGACCTCTTCTGCAAAAACCCTACCCTTGGAGAAATCCAAACCAAGGGTAGATCCACCAGGGGAACCCATACTAGATGGGTATTACCTTGATCCCAAAAGAACGCCGGAACAGATGATCGGAGAGAATCCAGAAATTAGTGGAGAACGAGGCAGATCGCCGGAGAGGGTGGGGGAGCCGAGGTGGAGGGTGGGAGCGCCATTTCCCCGGCTCCTATGTTTTGGTGCCTTATTCTTCTTGTAGATGTTGTTGGGCCTCCAAGTGCAGAGGTTTGTAGGACAGTAGCAAATTGCCCTCAAGTGGATGACCTAAGGTTTATCAATCCGTAGGAGGCGTAGGATGAAGATGGTCTCTCTCAAACAACCCTGCAACCAAATAACAAAGAGTCTATTGTCTCCCCAACACACCCAATACAATGGTAAATTGTATAGGTGCACTAGTTCGGCGAAGATATGGTGATACAAGTGCAATATGGATAGTAGATAATAGTTTTTGTAATCTGAAAATTATAAAAACAGCAAGGTAACTAATGATAAAAGTGAACGTAAACGGTATTGCAATGCATTGAAACAAGTCCTAGGGTTCATACTTTCACTAGTGCAAGTCCTCTCAACAATAATAACATAATTGGATCACATAACTATCCCTCAACATGCAACAAAGAGTCACCCCAAAGCTACTAATAGTGGAGAACAAACGAAGAGATTATGGTAGGGTACGAAACCACCTCAAAGTTATTCTTTCTAATCAATCTGTTGGGCTATTCCTATAAGTGTCACAAACTGCCCTAGAGTTCGTACTAGAATAACACCTTAAGACACAAATCAACCAAAACCCTAATGTCACCTAGATACTCCAATGTCACCTCAAGTATCCGTGGGTATGATTATACGATATGCATCACACAATCTCAGATTCATCTATTCAACCAACACATAGAACCTCAAAGAGTGCCTCAAAGTTTCTACCGGAGAGTCAAGACGAAAACGTGTGCCAACCCCTATGCATAGATTCCCAAGGTCACGGAACCCGCAAGTTGATCACCAAAACATATATCAAGTTGATCAATAGAATACCCAATTGTCACCACGGGTATCCCACGCGAGACATACATCAAGTGTTCTCAAATCCTTAAAGACTCAATCCGATAAGATAACTTCAAAGGGAAAACTCAATCCATTACAAGAGAGTAAAGGGGGAGAAACATCATAAGATCCAACTATAATAGTAAAGCTCGCGATACATAAAGATCGTATGACCTCAAGAACATGAGAGAGAGAGAGAACAAACACATAGCTACTGGTACATACCCTCAGCCCCGAGGGAGAACTACTCCCTCCTCGTCATGGAGAGAACCGGGATGATGAATATGGCCACCGGAGAGGGATGCCCCCTCCGACAGGGTGCCAGAATGGATCTATTCTGCTCCCCGAAGTTTTTAGGGTATATGGGTATATATGGGAGGAATAAGTACGTCGGTGGACCTCCGGGCTGTCCACGAGTGCTACCTCTTGAGCACTGTGTTGGATTTCCCCGAAGAGGAAAGGATGATGCAGCAAAGTAGCGTAAGTATTTCCCTCAGTTTTTGAGAACCAAGGTATCAATCCAGTAGGAGCTTGCACGCGCGTCCCCTAATACCTGCACAAAGCAAATAACTCCTCGCTACCAACGCGATAAGGGGTTGTCAATCCCTTCACAGTCACTTACGAGAGTGAGATCTGATAGATATGATAACATAATATTTTTGGTATTTTTGTGATAAAGATGCAAAGTAAAATAAAAGCAAAGTAAAAGCAAAGGAAATAACTAAGTATTGGAAGATTAATATGATGAAGATAGACCCGGGGGCCATAGGTTTCACTAGTGGCTTCTCTCAAGAGCATACGTATTTTACGGTGGGTGAAGGAATTACAGTTGAGCAATTGACAGAATTGAGCATAGTTATGAGAATATCTAGGTATGATCATGTATATAGGCATCACGTCCAAGACAAGTAGACCGACTCCTGCTTGCATCTACTATAATTACTCCACTCATCGACCGCTATCCAGCATGCATCTAGAGTATTAAGTTCATGAAAACAGAGTAACGCCTTAAGCAAGATGACATGATGTAGAGGGATAAATTCATGCAATATGATAAAAAAACCATCTTGTTATCCTCGATGGCAACAATACAATACGTGCCTTGCTGCCCCTACTGTCACTGGGAAAGGACACCGCAAGAAAATCACGTTCCCGAAGGTTTCATTCCATTTGGACTCCGTTTGATATTCCTTTTATTCGAAACCCTAAAATAGGCAAAACCAGCAATTCTGGGTTGGGCCTCCGGTTAATAGGTTAGTCCCAAAAATAATATAAAAGTGGAAAATAAAGCCCAACAATGTCCAAAATAGTAGATAATATAGCATGGAGCAATCAAAAATTATAGATACGTTGGAGACGCATCAAGCATCCCCAAGCTTAATTCATGCTCGCCCTCGAGTAGGTAAATGATAAAAACAGAATTTTTGATGCGGAGTGCTACTTGGCATAATTTCAATGTAATTCTTCTTAATTGTGGCATGAATATTCAGATCCGAAAGATTCAAGATAAAAGTTCATATTGACATAAAAATAATAATACTTCAAGCATGCTAACTAAGCAATTATGTCTTCTCAAAATAACATGGCCAAAGAAAGTTCATCCCTACAAAATCATATAGTTTAGTCATGCTCCATTTTCGTCACACAAGAATGCTGTCATCATGCACAACCCCGATGACAAGCCAAGCAATTGTTTCATACTTTAGCAATCTCAAACCTATAGACTTTCACGCAATATATGAGCGCGAGCCATGGACATAGCACTATGGGTGGAATAGACAAAAAGGAGAAAGTCTCACATCAACGAAAGAAACTGTATGAAAGCTCAACAAAAGAAACTAAGTGGGTGTGCATCCAACTTGGTTGCTCACGAAGACCTAGGGCACTTGAGGAGGCCCATTGTTGGAATATACAAGCCAAGTTCTATAATAAAAAATCCCCACTAGTATATGAAAGTGACAAAACAAAGGACTCTCTATCATGAAGATTATGGTGCTACTTTGAAGCACAAGTGTGGCAAAGGATAGTAGCATTGTCCCTTTTTATTTTCTTCTTTTTTTGGACTTTCTCTCTTTTTTATTTGGGACAATTCTCTATTAATGATGATCATCACACTTCTATTTTTTTACAACTCAATGATTACAACTCGATACTAGAACAAAGGATGACTCTATATGAATGCCTCCGGCGGTGTACCGGGATATGCAATGAATCAAGAGTGACATGTATGAAAATTATGAATGGTGGCTTTGCCACAAATACTATGTCAACTACATGATCATGCGAAGCAATATGACAATGATGAATGTGTCATGATAAACGGAATGATGGAAAGTTGCATGGCAATATATCTCGGAATGGCTATGAAAATGCCATAATAGGTAGGTATGGTGGCTGTTTTGAGGAATATATAAGGATGTTTATGTGTGAAAGAGCGTATCATATCACGGGGTTTGGACGCACCGGCGAAGTTTGCACCAACTCTCAATGTGAGAAAGGGCAATGCACGGTACCGAAGAGGCTAGCAATGATGGAAGGGTGAGAGTGCGTATAATCCATGGACTCAACATTAGTCATAAAGAACTCACATGCTTATTGCAAAAATTTACAAGTCATCAAAAACCAAGCACTACACGCATCCTCCTAGGGGGATAGATTGGTAGGAAAAGACCATCGCTCGTCCCCGACCGCCACTCATAAGGAAGACAATCAAAGAACACCTCATGTTTCAAATTTGTTACATAACGTTTACCATACGTGCATGCTACGGGACTTGGAAACTTCAACACAAGCATTTCTCAAATTCACAACTACTCAACTAGCACGACTTTGATATTATTATCTCCATATCTCAAAACAATCATCAAGAATCAAACTTGTGATGCCCGGGTAATTAAGCTACAATGATCCTTTGCTAATGATGCCATGTCACCACTATTACTGTTACTAATCTCACGTTGATCCAAATCCAGTTCAAATTCAAATTCAAATAATAAGTGAAATTCTAAACTTCTCAAACATGAAAACTAAAATGATCATCATGTGGCAAATAATCCCTAACTTATTTTGGGTGTTGGAACCAACCTTTTTCAAAATGTTTAGGTGCCTAAACTAAATAAAAGCAGGGGCTAAAACAATTATTAAATACTTTTAAATAATAAACAAATGTAAAACTAATTTATTTAGTGCCAAATTAATTATGACAGTAGCCTAACTAATCTTTACCTATACTAATTTTAGACTTCCTAAAAATTCCCACGTTAATTAGATTTTACGAGCCGTTCATTTCGTGGGACCAAGTTATAACGGTTTAGATTAGCCAATAGAGAAATAAATTTTAACCATTAATTTAGCAGGACTGATTTATAATGGGCCAGATTAAATAAAGAGTCCATATCATGTACGCGGCTCATCCTTTATTTTTTTTATCAATCTGCACGTACATTGGACCCAACCTCACGTACGTAATTACCATCACCAGAAAATTTAGATGTAGCGATCTCCTGCCCTAGCTAATATAGCGATCAAAAAAACTGTCCTACCACATCAACTCTCTCTCCCTCTCCTTTTCTTTAATTATAAACAAAACAGATCTGCGATCATCCGACCTGCTTCTGATTGATTTGTGCTATGCCGACAAGGTGGAGATGCAAATCTCTTATCGTTGCTTATTCTCAAAAATCTGATGCAGACTGGAGTCCTATCATCCAGCGTCCTCATCTTTCAGGCCTATAGAGGCAGCAGTATGGCTTCCAGGTGCCCAGCAGCATGGACACAAGCCCTGGATCATGCTGCTCACCCGGAGCAATCTCGCCATGTGAAGCGTGATGAGGAGATGCACGAGGCTGAGCATGGCTACCGGCGTGCTCTTCTCCTCCTGAAACCTCCTCTCTCTCCTTGGCGCTGGTGGGGACATAGGGAAGACAAGAGCCATGGTGCCCTAGACAGGAGCCGCTGCGACATAGTCAATCGCCATCCTGGGCCACCAGAAGGCAAATTGCATGGCACACAAGGCATGGAGCTAGCTAGCCTGCATGTGTAGAAGGCTTCTACGCGGCTTGAAAGATGCCTCCGATGTCATGCGTCCTCTTTCCACTCCTGCAGGGCCTTCTCATCGTCTTCCTCCTCAAGTCTCCGATGATCTCTGTCAATCTACCCTGCGGCTGCATCGAGTTTTGACCTGGCAGGCTGCACCATGACACTTCCCGTCAATAATATAAGCTTGCGTAAGTACTTCAAAACATCATACTAGTATTTCACGTTCCCAAGTACAATGGCATGTCTTAGTTTACGTGTACTGTTTTGATGATGGTGAATACAAGCAATTTGACCATGCGATCAGCTACCTGCTCGGTTATGATGGAAAAAACACAACGTAGGTGTCCACCCAAGTGAATAAAATATCAAAGGGAGAATTTTAGGAAAAGCAGCCGCGCTCCCCTTTTCTCAAAAAAAAAAAACTCTTCTTTGCTCCCTCCCTCAAGTTTATGTGGACCATGGTGTGGTGAGTTTGTACAAGAACGAACAATTTTGCAGTGATGCATGTCTCGGTCAGATTAGCTATTTTTGTATTTAATTAACATTGTTTTAGATGACAATTCTCAACGCACAGATATCATATTTTGATTCACTACTAATGCTCTAAGTTTGCAGGATTTAATTTTATGAGTATTTGCTATGCCTTAACAAAGTTCAGTGATTAGCATCATCGATTATGTCACGGGACAAAGGCGTGCCAATCAAGGTTTCTGACAGCTGGTACGCAACATCATCGTATCTTTTTTCCAAATGAAAACTGTATTGCGTTATGCTACAGTCTGCAAATTTCGCCAAGTGCATGTTCTACTTGATTCAGTACGTCTCCATGCTGATAGGTTAGTCAAGGTTTTTAAAGTTTCTTTGGACTTTAATACATTTGTTTGTCCAAAAACAGCTTCAAAGGATATATAAGTGGCATCGCAACTTAGAATAAATAAAAACATTCTTTCAAATATAGTAAATCGCCCCTTTTAGAAAAAAATAGTATCCTTCTTCTGAAAAACGGAATTGCCATTAGAACTGGAAAAATTCTTGCGTAGATGATACTAATTGCACCGTTGGAGAAATTCTGGCCTTTTGCTGTCCAATAAACGGCTCTCAGTTTTCCCGTCTATTTTGGACGAAACACACAGGACAACAAAGATGTACTCTCACCAGTACGTGCATCATATTTCCTTTTTTTCTAAAATGGGACTGGATTCTACAGACTGTAATATGTTCACTGATGTCGATTGTAGGTACGTGTGTCGTTGCCTCTTCTTTCCTGCAAATTATCCTCTGACACTAGACGGAAAGGTAAAATATGCTCTGCGTATCTAAATACTAAGATCCTCCTTTTTTCTATTCTCCCTACCATGTAGATATTTTTGAATAAACGGGATGTCAATTACCCATTTTTTCCTGACAAGAATCATCAACACCGCATTGTAGAACTTCAATATATAACACTAAGTTGGTAGAAGATATTGCTATATGTTACTTCAGGAGTAGTTGCATGCTGGTACAACTTTTTATGTCTACTTTGGTTTATTATTTCTTTGAGTCACAAAGTAGGGTCACATATACATTTACTCCAAGGTTTTTGTTTCTCCTTCTAATAAAAAATGCCATGCATTTGGTTGTGAGTTGAATAAAAAAAGTTTCCATAATTAGGTTTAGGTTTACGGTTAAACTATAGATGTCATTTGAAAAAAATATTCACATTAATCTTCACCCACTCTGTTCATTTTCTTGCCACTATATGTTCCAGTTTTTGTCATAATTTATGAAGTGGTGTGCATCTTATGACACCCACATCCACTGTGATGTTTCCCATCTGTATACCAATTTGAATATTTGGTGATAATTTCACCTGATCTCTGGGATAAGATAAGTAAGTGGCGGCTAGCGATGGATTCAGGGAATATATGCTACAAAAGTTTATTGTAAGTTTGTATTTTGTAGCAAAGGTTTTGAGAATTGTAGAAAATTGTACCAGTCTTCTGGACATCATTATTTTCGTAGTGATAACTGCCAGAGCCACACGACTTTTTTTGGATGAAAAGCACATAGACTCATTGTTTTTGTGATGCACCGTGTACCGCCTTTCAGAGATTCCACTTGGATAATACATAATGTGTATTCGCGAAAAAACTAGGTGGTTATAATCTTACGGAAATGCTAGAACTCATAGTCTCATGTTATTTACCTGTTTGGTAGAATGACACGATTAAATAGATCATGTTGTAGATTGTTATTTACCTGTTTGGTAGAATGACATGATTAAATACATCATGTTGTAGTTTTTGCCTTCAATAATTATGAAGTAGTGTCCAATTTTGTTTGTGGTTGTTTGTAAACCTCTGAATGTTATATATGTTCCCATAACTGTATTTGTTATTGAAACAGTACTAACATTCTGTTTTTTTCTGCAGAAGACAATTATGTATTTAATATATTTGGGAGTTAACGTTAACGACCGGAGAAACTTCCCCAAAAGTCAATTTATTGCCAGGTTAGAAGTTGCAGATCCCGAGAATGGAGATATAAGATGGTTGCTGAGATTCCATATCGATTATTGCATAAGAAGCCCATTGTGCTTCAGTGTATAGTGGGGTTACACTAAAAGTTGTACATTATAAACTGGCCATTTTCATGGTGAAGTTGTTCTTACTTCCGATAGAACATCCGACAAGGTAGAAGCAAAACACCCCATATACCCTCATTTCCTATTTTTATTATAGAGATACCGATAGACCAACTTGCCACAAGGTTAGCGTGAGGTATATATGTACAGATGGTTGTTTAACATTTTCCATATGGCTCTTAAATTTGTAGAGATATCATATGCGTTTTATGCTTGCTAGATTCAATTTAATATTTCTAAAATATCTTAATCATTTTTATGTACACAATATAAAAAAGAATGCATGCTTATGAAAATTAGTTGCCTTCCCAGGTTCTATATTTAAGTTTGTACTATTTGTAAATGAAACAATATATTCTTAAAATTCTGATGTGATGGTAACCAATGGTGGTGGTACTGATATATATTACACATTAGTTGTATGTTATCCAATGAAATTATATATTACTATCAAATTTGAAAATAAATGATATACTAAATATTTTTATAAATGGCCCGTGCGAATGCACGGGTTGACGACTAGTAATGCTAATTTAGGGACTGAGTTGATATATTATAAAACTACATATAAAGTAAAACTAAAACAAATAGAAAATAGATAAACAGAAATAAACAGAAAACAAAAGGAAAAGGAGAACCCCCCCCCCTCCCCCCCGCTGGGCCTTTTGGCCCAGCTGGCCGTCCACACGGACCCCGGCCGCCTTAACCCCCCCACTCCCCCAGTCCAACACCACCGACACCCACTCCCCCTCCCACGAAAATATCTCCTCTCTCCCCGATTGGATCGAGATCGGGAGAGGAGGTCGCTGCCCCGCGCCAGGACGCCGCCGCCGCCCGGATCGACCTTCGACGCCCGGATCGCTCCCCCGCCGGCCTGCTTCTCCTTTACATCGTCGTCCCCGCCGCCCTCCTCATGCACCACTGCCCGTTCCCCACGCACCACGGTGAGGCCCTCGGCCTCCTACTCTCCTCCCCGCCTCACGCGCACGCGCACGCACGCACGCGCACCACCTCACCGCGCCGACCTGCCTCGCTCGCGTCGCCGCGCACCGCCGGCCCCGCCCATGTTTCGTTGCTGCTGCTGCCTGTGCCGCGACCTGCGCTGGCCAGCTCCATGGCACGCCTCGTCGATGCGCGCCTGCACGCCAGCCATGGCCTTGGTCGCCCGCCGTGGCCAGCTCCGACTGCTACCGCACGCTGGCCTCGCCCACCCCGGCCCCTCATGCTCCTCGCGCTGCCCCGCCTCCATCGCTTGCAGCCGCTCGCGCGCCCACGGCCCTGCTCCCTACCGGCTCCTGCCCGCCTGCAGCTCGCCGCTCCCATGCACGCACACCGGCGCGCAAAACCGCGCCCTACGTCGCCCCCAGGGCCGCCACTGCCGGGGATGCGCCCTACTTCCCCGGCGAGCTGGTCGCCGGCACCCAGCGCCCGTCCCTCCCACGTCGACCTGGGCGGGTGCCCAGCGCCCGTTCCAGGCGCCCATTACCTCGCACCCGCGCGCCCGCTCCAGTGGCCTCTGTGCCACAGGGCAAGGGGCCTCACGCCCCCTAAGAACGTTAAAAAAGGGAATTAATAATAATTAATAATTAATTAATTAAAGAGTTAATTAACTAATTAATTAACTTAATTAATCCTGTTCAATTAACCTAATCACTTAATTAAATTAACTAATCATGTTTAGTTAACCTAAGTCAATGACAACTGGGACCCACGCGTCAGTTTGACCAAGTCAACTGACTGTTGACTGCTGACATCACCCTGATGTCATGCTGACATCATAATGGCATTTTCTAATTAAATTAATTCTGATAATACTAAAAATGATTTAAATCTTCTAAGAATAATATAAAATAAACCATAACTCGGATGAAAATACTTTGTACATGAAAGTTGCTCAGAACAACGAGACGAACCCGATTTCGCAGCCCGTTCGTCCGCCACGCATCCCTAGCATAGCGAACACGCAACTTTCCCCCTCCAATTCATCTGTTCAAAAATGCGAAACCCCGGGGATATTTTCCCGGAGGTTTCCCCCCTTCGCCGGTACCACCTCATACCGCGTTAGGGCACCCCTAGCACCGCGTATTGTCCTGTTATGCCTTGTGAGGCTTTGATTGCACTGTTATTTATTGTGTTCCACCTCCGTTACTTCTTTCCGGTAGACCCTGAGGCTGTCGGCGACCCCCCAGTTCGACTACGGTGTTGACGACCCCTCTCTCTTGCCAGAGCAACCAGGCAAGCCCCCCCCTTTGATCACCAGATATCGCCTACTCTTCTCTATACTTCTTGCATTAGAGTAGTGTAGCATGTTACTGCTTTCCGTTAATCCTATTCTGATGGATAGCCTGTCCTTGCTACTACTGTTGTTACCTTTACCTGCTATCCTAATGCTTAGTATAGGATGCTAGTGTTCCATCAGTGGCCCTACACTCTTGTCCGTCTGCCATGATATACTACTGGGCCATGATCACTTCGGGAGGTGATCACGGGCATATACTATATACTTTACACTGTTACATTACCTGTGGTACTGTTCGGAGTTGGGGGCTGAAGGGGCAGGTGGCTCCATCCCGGTAGAGGTGGGCCTGGGTTCCCGATGGCCCCCGACTGTTACTTTGTGGCGGAGCGACAGGGCAGGTTGAGACCACCTAGGAGAGAGGTGGGCCTGGCCCCGGGTCGGCGTTCGCAGTTATTTCAAAATAACACGTTTAACGAGATCTGGGTATTTGATCTGAGTCTGGCTACTGGCCTATACGCACTAACCATCTACGCGGGGACAGTTATGGGCACTCGATGTCGTGGTATCAGCCAAAGCCTTCGTGACGTTAGCGACTGAGCGGCGCGCGCCGGATTGGACTGGAACACCTGCTAGGCTAGGTCTGCTTCCGGCCGCCCTCGCAACGTGCAGGTGTGCAATGGGCGATGGGCCCAGACCCCTGCGCCATAGGATTTAGACCGGCGTGCTGACCTCTCTGTTGTGCCTAGGTAGGGCTGCGACGTGTTGATCTTCCGAGGCCGGGCATGACCCAGGAAAGTGTGTCCGGCCAAATGGGATCGAGTGTGTTGGGTTATGTGGTGCACCCCTGCAGGGAAGTTAATCTATTCGAATAGCCGTGATCTTCGGTAACAGGACGACTTGGAGTTGTACCTTGACCTTATGACAACTAGAACCAGATACTTAATAAAACACACCCTTCCAAGTGCCAGATATAACCCGGTGGTCGCTCTCTAACAGGGCGACGAGGAGAGGATCATCGGTTAGGATTATGCTACGCGATGCTACTTGGTGAACTTACCATCTACTCTCTTCTCCTGCTGCAAGATGGAGGTTACCAGAAGCGTAGTCTTTGAAAGGACTGGCTATCCCCCTCTTATTCCGGCATTCTGCAGTTCAGTCCACATATGATACCCTTATTCCATTTGATACCAATGCATACATATGTAGTGTAGCTCCTTGCTTGCGAGTACTTTGGATGAGTACTCACGGTTGCTTTGTTCCCTCCCCCCTTTCTATACTCGATTGCTGCGACCAGACATTGGAGCCCAGGAGCCAGACGCCACCGTCGACGACTACTACTACTACTCAGGAGGTGCCTACTACTACGTGCAGCCTGTTGACGACAACCAGGAGTAGTTTAGGAGGATCCTAGGCAGGAGGCCTGCGTCTCTTTCGATCTGTATCCCAGTTAGTGCTAGCCTTCTTAAGGCAGACTTGTTTAACTTATGTCTGTACTTAGATATTGTTGCTTCCGCTGACTCGTCCATGATCGAGCTCTTGTATTCGAGCCTTCGAGGCCCCTGGCTTGTAATATGATGCTTGTATGACTTATTTTTATTTGTAGAGTTGTGTTGTGATATCTTGCCGTGAGTCCCTGTTTTTGATCATACACGTTTGCGTGTATGATTAGTGTACGATTGAATCGGGGGCGTCACAAGTTGGTATCAGAGTCGACTGCCTGTAGGAATCCCCCTTCCAAACTCCTTGGCCGAAGTCGAGTCTAGTCATTGAAAAACTTTTACTAACATGGCTGTGTGGCTTACAGGCCCACGTCGCCATTGGGTGGTATTAGGATCTTTTACTCCTTGTCTATACTCTGGGACTCCAATCTCTCTTCTATTCGGGCTAAATGAATATGGCTAAATCTAACATTAGGATCTCGTTATCACTTTCACACGGAGAGCCCCTTATTACTGATTATCGTCTGCTGCACGTGAAGACCCTGAAGATACTCTCCGTTGTTAACCCGGGAACTTGTGTTCATCGCGTTTGCAATTCCCCTTCCACCGTTAACCCTTATGGATAACTACTTGCAGTTGTTATTCCTACATTCATCCCCAGTTGGTCTTGTTATTACAAGATACCCCGAAATACTCGTCGTTGTTTCGATAATCCTTTAAGCTTACTGCCTTGCTATTCTTTGTCACCTGAATACCCCTATGGATAATTCTCGCACTTATCGAGTATCTGCTCATCCCCCAGTTGTTCATGTGTTTCACAATGGTCTTCGAAATACTATTCGATCCTCCAAAAATCCTTAGTAGCTTATTGCTCTGCAATACTTGTCTTCTTGCATTATGGATGCTTTCCATATGTCTGGCAATATTCGTTAGTATCCTTAGACACCATAATTTTGATCCTAATGATTCAACATGAGTGCGAATGCACGCAATTATCAGTTGATCCTTTTAAATTATCTTTCTGGCTCAAACGTCATTTTTGAACATGAGCTTGTTCTCGACCAATCTGTTTGTCGTCAATTGTACCCTTAGGTCTATTGAACTTATCCACCCTTGATCAGAGCATCTGCTTTTGATCCTTCTATTTGGAAATCATAATTCCTTTGATAACTAAGCATCAAATCATTCAGGTGATCTATAATTTGAGGCCCGTGCATCCTATCTTCAACTGATTGTGTGCCGATGCTCACATCAGCTCCGCTATGGACCGTCAGATCCTTTATTGGATTATTATTCGACAGTGTCCTCCTTATTCAATAACCTTGTGAGCCTTTCCTTGGATACATAATGCTTTTGGTGAATTGTATCCTCTGTTTTCTCAACCATGCTCTGTTTTCGAGCTGGTGGTATTTACGATTGAAGCTTGTGGTATATGATTCCACGATACCCTGACGGGTTGAACCTATGCCTTTCTTAATCTGTGTGAACCCGAAAGTTTTCACGGGTCATACCCCTCTCGTAATTCACCAAGTGGGTTTTGACACTGAAATCATTTTTATCTAAAGCAGTGAATGGAAGGTTATGCATTGAAGAAGTGGGAGTCGACCTTGAACTTTGTGTTCATGCCCATGGACACGATGTAGATCTTATCATTAAAAGCTTCTCTTATTAAATTTCCCCCCTTGGTATAAGTTCTTATATCTGGGATCCGGCCTTTTGCAATCGTGGTTTCGACAATATGTTCTTCTTTGACCCCATTTCACGGGCAAGTTTAAGCACTTGTCTTCTGTGGATCAATACACCAATCCAACCTTTACTTTGATCTTCCGTCGAGTATTACACCATGGTACCTCGATAATATCAAGTACTACATAACCTCTTATGAGTTCTTCATCAAGAACTACATTCTCACTGATTCCAATTTTTCACGGGCTCTGAGTTATTAAAGACTCAAAAACCGATAACTGAACCGAGTCCGCACTACGGTTCAACAACCTTTGGTAATCTTCTTTACTTACGAGTTTGTACCCGATCACATCCTTCCTACCCTATTTGGCTATATCATTACTGTGATGGTTTTAACTGTGCTACCTGGTCCTTATTCCCGGAGCCCAACTTTCGACGATGAGCTAAGCTTACGTCGACCCTCCTCATCATACCACTTTGCCTTAAACAACAAGCTTGGTTTTGAGTTTGTGTCATACCCTTGGGTTCAATAACCTTTCGCTTCATCATTCCTGTGGCTTGATGTCATCGCCGACCGATTACATCTTCATGAAATCTCTCAACAATTGTGTCGTGATCATCATCGGCATTCTGAGCTCTTCCAGGATGTCAATTGAGTTCATTATGAGAAATATCATCCTTGCCCTCGATGATCTGTGTTATCATCGACCACTTTATTGACTTCCCTCCAACACAAACTTATTCGTGTTTTGTGTTATACTTTGAGATCCTTGCTATCCAGCAATTATTCTTCTTTACCTTGGAATATTACCATCTTTTATGTCAAGTATGTTGTGAGAATTTCACCACCTCTTATGAATTATTGATGCAAGTGATGCTTCTCACCATCACCATTCTTTTCATGGCCCCAGTGTTCCAACCGGACGACAAATGGATTGTGATGTGAAAAATTCAAAACTTCTAGCAACCTTATTCCTTGTAAGTTAATGAACGATAGATACATTCTTTGTGTATTGGATATTGAATCACCCTTCTATCATTGATCTTGCTAACTAAGCCCATACTTCAGGTGCACCGTTCAACCAATGTTTAAATTGTGTATGTTTTCCTCGAGCATACATCATTATATCATTTGATTTGACAAATGTAATCTCCTTGTTCACATATCTGTGGAAATCCATCTTTTTGGATACCTCGTTGAATTATCGATGGGTCCATCAGCCACCTCCTCATCCTCTCCTTGGCTTAATGATGAATCCCTTCGTGTATCCAGAGTCTGACCTTTGCTTGAAGACCATGTCAATGCTATCTCGAAGCATGTCTATGGTACTCCGATTTTCAAAGAGAACATTTGAAGCCCAATGCTAAATGTTTCCTGCTCAATTACCCAAACACCACTGTATGGGTAATGACATGAAATCCCCCCCCCCTTACCTAAAGGGTTTTCTACATTATATCCTGTCAAGGAAATCATGCTTTGCTTGTCCTTGGGAAGAATATACCCTTGAAATATGTGTTTAAACACATTTTCCTTTACATTGTTCTATTTAAACCTGATAATCACTTTTCCTTTCCATTGGTTTGTTTAAACCTTCTTGTGATCTATATTGTATAAGCAGTAATATATCCCTGCTTATGTAAACACCTCGTTGTACCACTCTGTTAGAAAGACCCTGTTACTTTTGTTGATGACATTTTGGTAACACCGATGGACGAGAACTTTGCCTATTAGTCTGCCTCGTTCAACGAGAAGGAAAATGGTTCTCTTCGTCCCTCGCCCTTGGTATCGACGTCGTTGCCGACATAATCGACAGGCTACCCTCTGACATGCCTTGCTACCATGACCATGCAAGATGTCACCGCTCCTCCTACTTTTATCCCACATGGTGGGCCCATAACCCACAGTTCCACAGGATCGAAACCCGACTCTCCTATACACCCCCGGTTTCCAAAGTTATTCCTCGCGCTTGACTTCGTATGTAATTCACGGGTTCACTATCCTAGTAATCTATTCTGGTATGAGACGCAATACTTATTCCCGTTGCTCTGGACCCCTTTCACACTTTGTTTTAGGCATCGAACGATTGCCTGCCTGCTCAAAATTTCTCATGATACCTCCTTACTTTGCTCTCGATATTTTCTCAAGTTTCAATTCGAGAGATACTTATGCTTCTTCCCTTGAGTTAACCGTCCGATGCTCAATTTTGTTAGAATCCATCTTTATAGAGTTTTCTCCCTCTTATCCTTGCGTAAGTCCGGTGAAGATCCTGAAGGAAGGACGACAACTTCATCATGATGCATTGATGCATAGGAATGAAGACATCAGTGCTATGGATCGACCTCTTCGAGAAGAGCAACCAAGACCGAGAAGATTCGTTAGAATGTCGTAACAAGAACTTTCCCCCTTACTCCCCTCTTAAATCTCGGGACGAGATTTCTTGTAGTGGAGGAGAATTGTGACGCCCGGGTAATTAAGCTACAGTGATCCTTTGCTAATGATGCCATGTCACCACTATTACTGTTACTAATCTCACGTTGATCCAAATCCGGTTCAAATTCAAATTCAAATAATAAGTGAAATTCTAAAGTTCTCAAACATGAAAACTAAAATGATCATCATGTGGCAAATAATCCCTAACTTATTTTGGGTGTTGGAACCAACCTTTTTCAAAATGTTTAAGTGCCTAAACTAAATAAAAACAGGGGCTAAAACAATTATAAAACACTTTTAAATAATAAACAAATGTAAAACTATTTTATGTAGTGCCAAATTAATTATGACAGTAGCCTAAATAATAATGCTAATTTAGGGACTGAGTTGATATATTATAAAACTACATATAAAGTAAAACTAAAAGAAACAGAAAATAGATAAACAGAAATAAACAGAAAACAAAAGGAAAAGGAGAAAACCCTCCCCCCCCCCCCCGCTGGGCCTTTTGGCCCAGCTGGCCGTCCACACGGACCCTGGCCGCCTGAATGGGCCGGCCAACCCCGCCGCCTTAACCCCCACTCCCGCAGTCCAACACCACCGACACCCACTCCCCCCCACGAAAATATCTCCTCTCTCCCCGATTGGATCGAGATCGGGAGAGGAGGCCGCTGCCCCGCGCCAGGACACCGCCGCCTCCCGGATCGACCTTCGACGCCCGAATCGCTCCCCCGCCGGCCTGCTTCTCCTCTACGTCGTCGTCCCCGCCGCCCTCCTCACGCACCACTGCCCCGTTCCCCGCGCACCACGGTGAGGCCCTCGGCCTCCTACTCTCCTCCCCGCCTCGCGCGCACGCGCACGCACACACACGCACCGCCTCACCGTGCCGACCTGCCTCGCTCGCGTCGCCGCGCACCGCCGGTCCCGCCTCGCTCGCGTCGCCGTGCACCGCCGGCCCCGCCCATGTTTCGTTGCTGCTGCTGCCTGTGCCGCGACCTGCGCCGGCCACACCCCCTGCATCCATGGCACGCCTCGTCCATGCGCGCCGGCAATGGCCTTGGTCGCCCGCCGTGGCCAGCTCCTACTGCTACCGCGCGCTGGCCTCGCCCACCCCGGCCCCTCATGCTCCTTGCGCTGCCCCGCCTCCACCTCTTGCAGCCGCTCACGCGCCCACATCCCTGCTCCCTGCCGGCTCCTGCCCGCCTGCAGCTCGCCGCTCCCATGCACGCACACCGGCGCACGAAACCGCGCCCTACGTCGTCCCCAGGGCCGCCACTGCCGGGGCTACGCCCTACTTCCCCGACGAGCTTGTCGCCGGCACCCAGCGCCCGTCCCGCCCGCGTCGACCTGGGCGGGTGCCCAGCGCCAGTTCCAGGCGCCAATTACCCCGCACCCGCGTGCCCGCTCCAGTGGCCTCCTTGCCACTGGGCAAGGGGCCCCACGCCCCCTGAGAACGTTAAAAAAGGGAATTAAACATAATTAATTATTAATTAATTAATTAAATAGTTAATTAACTATTTAATTAACTTAATTAATCCTGTTCAATTAACCTAATCACTTAATTAAATTAACTAATCGTGTTTAGTTAACCTAAGTCAATGACAACTGGGACCCACGCGTCAGTTTGACCAAGTCAACTGACTGTTGACTGCTGACATCACCCTAATGTCATGCTGACATCATAATGGCATTTTCTAGTTAAATTAATTCTGATAATTCTAAAAATGATTTAAATCTTCTAAAAATAATATAAAATAAACTGTAACTCGGATGAAAATACTTTGTACATGAAAGTTGCTCAGAACGACGAGACGAACCCGATTTCGCAGCCCGTTTGTCTGCCACGCATCCCTAGCATAGCGAACATGCAACTTTCCCCCTCCAATTCATCTGTTCAAAAATGCGAAACCCCGGGGATATTTTCCCGGAGGTTTCCTCCCTTCGCCGGTACCACCTCATACCGTGTTAGGGCACCCCTAGCACCGCGTATTGTCATGTTATGACTTGTGAGGCTTTGATTGCACTATTATTTATTGTGTTCCCCCTCCGTTACTTCTTTCTGGTAGACCCTGAGGCTGCCGGCGACCCCCCAGTTCGACTACGGCGTTGACGACCCCTCTCTCTTGCCAGAGCAACCAGTCAAGCCCCCCTTTGATCACCAGATATCGCCTACTCTTCTCTATACTGCTTGCATTAGAGTAGTGTAGCATGTTACTGCTTTCCGTTAATCCTATTCTGATGCATAGCCTGTCCTTGCTACTACTGTTGTTACCTTTACCTGCTATCATAATGCTTAGTATAGGATGCTAGTGTTCCATCAGTGGCCCTACACTCTTGTCCGTCTGCCATGATATACTACTGGGCCGTGATCACTTCGGGAGGTGATCACGGGCATATACTATATACTTTACACTGTTACATTACCTGTGGTACTGTTCGGAGTTGGGGGCTGAAGGGGCAGGTGGCTCCATCCCGGTAGAGGTGGGCCTGGGTTCCCGACGGCCCCCGATTGTTACTTTGTGGCGGAGCGACAGGGCAGGTTGAGACCACCTTGGAGAGAGGTGGGCCTGGCCCCGGGTCGGCGTTCACGGTTATTTCAAAATAACACGTTTAACGAGATCTGGGTATTTGATCTGAGTCTGGCTACTGGCCTATACGCACTAACCATCTACGCGGGGACAGTTATGGGCACTCGACGTCATGGTATCAGCCGAAGCCTTCGTGACGTCATCGACTGAGCGGCGCGCGCCGAATTGGACTGGAACACCTGCTAGGCTAGGTCTGCTTCCGGCCGCCCTCGCAACGTGCAGGTGTGCAATGGGCGATGGGCCCAGACCCCTGTGCCATAGGATTTAGACCGGCATGCTGACCTCTCTGTTGTGCCTAGGTAGGGCTGCGACGTGTTGATCTTCCAAGGCCGGGCATGACCCAGGAAAGTGTGTCCGGCCAAATGGGATCGAGCGTGTTGGGTTATGTGGTGCACCCCTGCAGGGAAGTTAATCTATTCGAATAGCCATGATCTTTGGTAAAAGGACGACTTGGAGTTGTACCTTGACCTTATGACAACTAGAACTGGATACTTAATAAAACACACCCTTCCAAGTGCCAGATATAACCCGGTGGTCACTCTCTAACAGGGCGACGAAGAGAGTGAAGAAATAATGCCCTAGAGGCAATAATAAAGTTATTATTTATTTCCTTATATCATGATAAATGTTTATTATTCATGCTAGAATTATATTATCCGGAAACATAATACTTGTGTGAATACATAGACAAACTAAATGTCACTAGTGTGCCTCTACTTGACTAGCTCGTTAATCAAAGATAGTTATGTTTCCTAACCATAGACATGTGTTGTCATTTGATTAACGGGATCACATCATTAGGAGAATGATGTGATTGACATGACCCATTCCATTAGCTTAGCACCCGATCGTTTAGTATGTTGCTATTGCTTTCTTCATGACTTATACATGTCCTATGACTATGAGATTATGCAACTCCCGTTTGCCGGAGGAACACCTTGTGTGCTACCAAACATCACAATGTAACTGGGTGATTATAAAGGAGCTCTACAGGTGTCTCCAAAGGTACATGTTGGGTTGGCGTATTTCAAGATTAGGATTTGTCACTCCGATTGTCGGAGAGGTATCTCTGGGCCCTCTCGGTAATGCACATCACATAAGCCTTGCAAGCATTGCAACTAATTAGTTAATTGCAGATGATGTATTACAGAACGAGTAAAGAGACTTGCCGGTAACGAGATTGAACTAGGTATTAAGATACCGACGATCGAATCTCGGGCAAGTAACATACCGATGACAAAGGGAACAAAGTATGTTGTTATGCGGTCTGACCGATAAAAGATCTTCGTAGAATATGTGGGATCCAATATGAGCATCCAGGTTCCGCTATTGGTTATTGACCGGAGACATGTCTCGGTCATGTCTACATTGTTCTCGAAGCCGTAGGGTCCGCACGCTTAACATTACGATGACAGTTTCATTATGAGTGTATATATTTTGATATAATGAAGTTTGTTCGGAGTCCCGGATGTGATCACGGACATGACGAGGAGTCTCGAAATAGTCGAGACATAAAGATTGATATATTGGACGGCTATATTCGGACACCGGAAGTGTTCCGGGTGATTTCGGAGAAAACCGGAGTGCCGGAGGGTTACCGGAACCCCCCGGGAGAAGTAATGGGCTTTATGGGCCATAGTGGAGAGAGAGAGGGGCGACCAGGGTGGGCCGCGCGCCCCTCCCCCTCTGGTCCGAATTGGACTAGGAGAGGGGGGGAGCCCCCCTTTCCTTCTCCCTCTCCCCCTTCCTTTCCCCCTCCTAGTAGGAGTAGGAAAGAGGGGAGTCCTACTCCTACTAGGAGGAGGACTCCTCCTCCTTGGCGCGCCCCAAGGGCCGTCCGGCCTCCCCCCTTGCTCCTTTATATACGAGGGCAGGGGGGCACGTCTAGACACACAAGTTGATCTTCAAGATCGTTCTCTTAGCCGTGTGCGGTGCCCCCCTCCACCATAGTCCTCGATAATATTGTAGTGGTGCTTAGGCGAAGCCCTGCTACAGTAGAACATTAAGATCGTCACCACGTCGTCGTGCTGACGGATCTCTTCCCTGACACTTTGCTGGATCAGAGTCCGGGGATCATCATCGAGCTGAACGTGTGCTAGAGCTCGGAGGTGTCGTAGTTTCGGTGCTTGATCGGTCGGGTCGTGAAGACGTACGACTACATCAACCGCGTTATCATAATGCTTCCGCTGTCGGTCTACGAGGGTATGTAGACTACACTCTCCCCTCTCGTTGCTATGCATCACCATGATCTTGTGTGTGTGTAGGAATTTTTTTGAAATTACTACGTTCCCCAACATTGGTATCCGAGCTTGGTTTTATGCGTTGATGTTGTGCACGAGTAGAACACAAGTGAGTTGTGGGCGATATAAGTCATACTGCTGACCAGCATGTCATACTTTGGTTCGGCGGTATTGTTGGATGAAGCGGCATGGATCGACATTACGCGTACGCTTACGCGAGACTGGTTCTATCGACGTGCTTTGCACACAGGTGGCTAGCGGGTGTCAGTTTCTCCAACTTTAGTTGAACCGAGTGTGGCTACGCCCGGTCCTTGCGAAGGTTAAAACAGCACGAACTTGACAAACTATCGTTGTGGTTTTTGATGTGTAGGTAAGATTGGTTCTTGCTTAAGCCCGTAGCAGCCACGTAAAACTTGCAACAAACAAAGTAGAGGACGTCTAACTTGTTTTTGCAGGGCATGTTGTGATGTGATATGGTCAAGACATGATGCTCAATTTTATTGTATGAGATGATCATGTTTTGTAACCGAGTTATCGGCAACTGGCAGGAGCCATATGGTTGTCGCTTTATTGGATGCAATGCAATCGTCCTGTAATGCTTTACTTTATCACTAAGCGGTAGCGATAGTCATAGAAGCATTAGATTGGCGAGATGACAAGGATGCTATGATGGAGATCAAGGTGTCGCGCCGATGACGATGGTGATCATGACGGTGCTTCGAAGATGGAGATCACAAGCAAAAGATGATGATGGCCATATCATATCAGTTATATTGATTGCATGTGATGTTTATCTTTTATGCATCTTATCTTGCTTTGATTGACGGTAGCATTTTAAGATGATCTCTCACTAATTATCAAGAAGTGTTCTCCCTGAGTATGCACCGTTGCGAAAGTTCTTCGTGCTGAGACACCACGTGATGATCGGGTGTGATAGGCTCTACGTTCAAATAAAACGGGTGCAAAACAGTTGCACACAAGGAATGCTCAGGTTATACTTGACGAGCCAAGCATATACAGATATGGCCTTGGAACACGGAGACCGAAAGGTCGAGCGTGAATCATATAGTAGATATGATCAACATAGTGATGTTCACCAATGAAACTACTCCATCTCACGTGATGATCGGACATGGTTTAGTTGATTTGGATCACGTGATCACTTAGAGGATTAGAGGGATGTCTATCTAAGTGGGAGTTCTTTAGTAATATGATTAATTGAACTTAAATTTATCATGAACTTAGTACCTGATAGTATCTTGCTTGTTTATGTTTGGTTGTAGATAGATGGCCCGTGCTGTTGTTCCGTTGAATTTTAATGCGTTCCTTGAGAAAGCAAAGTTGAAAGATGATGGTAGCAATTACACGGACTGGGTTCATAACTTGAGGATTATCCTCATTGCTGCACAGAAGAATTACGTCCTGGAAGCACCGCTGGGTGCCAGGCCTGCTGCTGGAGCAACACTAGATGTTATGAACGTCTGGCAGAGCAAAGCTGATGACTACTCAATAGTTCAGTGTGCCATGCTTTACGGCTTAGAATCGGGACTTCAACGACGTTTTGAACATCATGGAGCATATGAGATGTTCCAGGAGTTGAAGTTAATATTTCAAGCAAATGCCCGGATTGAGAGATATGAAGTCTCCAATAAGTTCTATAGCTGCAAGATGGAGGAGAACAGTTCTGTCAGTGAGCATATACTCAAATGTCTGGGTATAATAATCACTTGATTCAATTGGGAGTTAATCTTCCAGATGATTGCGTCATTGACAGAATTCTCCAATCACTTCCACCTAGCTACAAGAGCTTCGTGATGAACTATAATATGTAAGGGATGATTAAGACAATTCCCGAGCTCTTCGCAATGCTGAAAGCTGCGGAGGTAGAAATCAAGAAGGAGCATCAAGTGTTGATGGTCAACAAGACCACTAGTTTCAAGAAAAAGGGCAAAGGGAAGAAGAAGGGGAACTTCAAAAAGAACAGCAAGCAAGTTGCTGCTCAGGAGAAGAAACCCAAATCTGGACCTAAGCCTGAAACTGAGTGCTTCTACTGCAAGCAGACTGGTCACTGGAAGCGGAACCGCCCCAAGTATTTGGCGGATAAGAAGGATGGCAAGGTGAACAAAGGTATATATGATATACATGTTATTGATGTGTACCTTACTAATGCTCGCAGTAGCACCTGGGTATTTGATACTGGTTCTGTTGCTAATATTTGCAACTCGAAACAGGGACTACGGATTAAGCGAAGATTGGCTAAGGACGAGGTGACGATGCGCGTGGGAAATGGTTCCAAAGTTGATGTGATCACGGTCGGCACGCTACCTCTACATCTACCTTCGGAATTAGTATTAGACCTAAATAATTGTTATTTGGTGCCAGCGTTGAGCATGAACATTATATCTGGATCTTGTTTGATGCGAGACGGTTATTCATTTAAATCAGAGAATAATGGTTGTTCTATTTATATGAGTAATATCTTTTATGGTCATGCACCCTTGAAGAGTGGTCTATTCTTATTAAATCTCGATAGTAGTGACACACATATTCATAATGTTGAAGCCAAAAGATGCCGAGTTGATAATGATAGTGCAACTTATTTGTGGCACTGCCGTTTAGGTCATATCAGTGTAAAGCGCATGAAGAAACTCCATACTGATGGACTTTTGGAACCACTTGATTATGAATCACTTGGTACTTGTGAACCGTGCCTTATGGGCAAGATGACCAAAACACCGTTCTCCGGTACTATGGAGAGAGCAATAGATTTGTTGGAAATCATACATACAGATGTATGTGGTCCGATGAATGTTGAGGCTCGTGGCGGATATCGTTATTTTCTCACCTTCATAGATGACTTAAGCAGATATGGGTATATCTACTTAATGAAACATAAGTCTGAAACATTTGAAAAGTTCAAAGAATTTCATAGTGAAGTTGAAAATCATCATAACAAGAAAATAAAATTCCTACGATCTGATCATGGAGGAGAATATTTGAGTTACGAGTTTGGTGTAGATTTGAAACAATGCGGAATAGTTTCACAACTCACGCCACCCGGAACACCACAGCGTAATGGTGTGTCTGAATGTCGTAATCGTACTTTACTAGATATGGTGCGATCTATGATGTCTCTTACTGATTTACCACTATCGTTTTGGGGTTATGCTTTAGAGACGGCCGCATTCACGCTAAATAGGGCACCATCGAAATCTGTTGAGACGACGCCTTATGAACTATGGTTTGGCAAGAAACCAAAGTTGTCGTTTCTTAAAGTTTGGGGCTGCGATGCTTATGTGAAAAAGCTTCAACCTGATAAGCTCGAACCCAAATCGGAGAAATGTGTCTTCATAGGATATCCAAAGGAAACTATTGGATACACCTTCTATCACAGATCCGAAGGCAAGACTTTTGTTGCTAAATTCGGAAACTTTCTAGAGAAGGAGTTTCTCTCGAAAGAAGTGAGTGGGAGGAAAGTAGAACTTGATGAGGTAACTGTACCTGCTCCCTTATTGGAAAGTAGTACATCACAGAAACCGGTTCCTGTGACACCTACACCAATTAGTGAGGAAGCTAATGACGATGATCATGAAACTTCAGAACAAGTTTCTACTGAACCTCGTAGATCAACCAGAGTAAGATCCGCACCAGAGTGGTACGGTAATCCTGTTCTGGAAGTCATGCTACTAGATCATGATGAACCTACGAACTATGAAGAAGCGATGGTGAGCCCAGATTCCGCAAAATGGCTTGAAGCCATGAAATCTGAGATGGGATCCATGTATGAGAACAAAGTGTGGACTTTGGTTGACTTGCCCAATGATAGGCAAGCAATTGAGAATAAATGGATCTTCAAGAAGAAGACTGACGCTGACGGTAATGTTACTGTCTACAAAGCTCGACTTGTCGCAAAAGGTTTTCGACAAGTTCAAGGGATTGACTACGATGAGACCTTCTCACCCGTAGCGATGCTTAAGTCTGTCCGAATCATGTTAGCAATTGCCGCATTTTATGATTATGAAATTTGGCAGATGGATGTCAAAACTGCATTCCTGAATGGATTTCTGGAAGAAGAGTTGTATATGATGCAGCCGGAAGGTTTTGTCGATCCAAAGGGAGCTAACAAAGTGTGCAAGCTCCAGCGATCCATTTATGGACTGGTGCAAGCCTCTCGGAGTTGGAATAAACGCTTTGATAATGTGATCAAAGCATTTGGTTTTGTACAGACTTTTGGAGAAGCCTGTATTTACAAGAAAGTGAGTGGGAGCTCTGTAGCATTTCTGATATTATATGTAGATGACATATTACTAATCGGAAATGATATAGAATTTCTGGATAGCATAAAGGGATACTTGAATAAGAGTTTTTCAATGAAAGACCTCGGTGAAGCTGCTTACATATTGGGCATTAAGATCTATAGAGATAGATCAAGACGCTTAATTGGACTTTCACAAAGCACATACCTTGACAAAATTTTGAAGAAGTTCAAAATGGATCAAGCAAAGAAAGGATTCTTGCCTGTGTTACAAGGTGTGAAATTGAGTAAGACTCAATGCCCGACCACTGCAGAAGATAGAGAGAAAATGAAAGATGTTCCCTATGCTTCAGCCATAGGCTCTATCATGTATGCAATGCTGTGTACCAGACCTGATGTATGTCTTGCTATAAGTCTAGCAGGGAGGTACCAAAGTAATCCAGGAGTGGATCACTGGACAGCGGTCAAAAACATCCTGAAATACCTGAAAAGGACTAAGGATATGTTTCTCGTATATGGAGGTGACAAAGAGCTCATCGTAAATGGTTACGTTGATGCAAGCTTTGACACTGATCCGGACGATTCTAAATCGCAAACCGGATACATGTTTACATTAAACGGTGGAGCTGTCAGTTGGTGCAGTTCTAAACAAAGCGTTGTGGCGGGATCTACATGTGAAGCGGAGTACATAGCTGCTTCAGAAGCAACAAACGAAGGAGTCTGGATGAAGGAGTTCATATCCGATCTAGGTGTCATACCTAGTGCATCGGGTCCAATGAAAATCTTTTGTGACAATACTGGTGCAATTGCCTTGGCAAAGGAATCCAGATTTCACAAGAGAACCAAACACATCAAGAGACGCTTCAATTCCATCCGGGATCTAGTCCAGGTGGGAGACATAGAGATTTGCAAGATACATACGGATTTGAATGTAGCAGACCCGTTGACTAAGCCTCTTCCACAAGCAAAACATGATCAACACCAAAGCTCCATGGGTGTTAGAATCATTACTGTGTAAATCTAGATTATTGACTCTAGTGCAAGTGGGAGACTGAAGGAAATATGCCCTAGAGGCAATAATAAAGTTATTATTTATTTCCTTATATCATGATAAATGTTTATTATTCATGCTAGAACTATATTATCCGGAAACATAATACTTGTGTGATTACATAGACAAACTAAACGTCACTAGTGTGCCTCTACTTGACTAGCGCGTTAATCAAAGATGGTTATGTTTCCTAACCATAGACATTTGTTGTCATTTGATTAACGGGATCACATCATTAGGAGAATGATGTGATTGACATGACCCATTCCATTAGCTTAGCACCCGATCATTTAGTATGTTGCTATTGCTTTCTTCATTGCTTATACATGTTCCTATGACTATGAGATTATGCAACTCCCGTTTGCCGGAGGAACACCTTGTGTGCTACCAAACGTCACAACGTAACTGGGTGATTATAAAGGAGCTCTACAGGTGTCTCCAAAGGTACATGTTGGGTTGGCGTATTTCAAGATTAGGATTTGTCACTTCGATTGTCGGAGAGGTATCTCTGGGCCCTCTCGGTAATGCACATCACATAAGCCTTGAAAGCATTGCAACTAATGAGTTAGTTGCGAGTTGATGTATTACAGAACGAGTAAAGAGACTTGCCGGTAATGAGATTGAACTAGGTATTAAGATACCGACGATCGAATCTCGGGCAAGTAACATACCGATGACAAAGGGAACAAAGTATGTTGTTATGCGGTCTGACCGATAAAAGATCTTCATAGAATATGTGGGAGCCAATATGAGAATCCAGGTTCCGCTATTGGTTATTGACCCGAGACATGTCTCGGTCATGTCTACATTGTTCTCGAACCCGTAGGGTCCGCAGGCTTAACGTTACGATGACAGTTTCATTATGAGTTTATATATTTTGATATACCGAAGTTTGTTCGGAGTCCCGGATGTGATCACGGACATGTCGAGGAGTCTCGAAATAGTCGAGACATAAAGATTGATATATTGGACGGCTATATTCGGACACCGGAAGTGTTCCGGGTGATTTCAGAGAAAACCGGAGTGCCGGAGGGTTACCGGAACCCCCCCGGGAGAAGTAATGGGCTTTATGGGCCATAGTGGAGAGAGAGAGGGGCGGCAAGGGTGGGCCGCGCGCCCCTCCCCCTCTGGTCCGAATTGGACTAGGAGAGGGGGGCGGCGCCCCCCTTTCCTTCTCCCTCTCCCCCTTCCTTTCCCCCTCCTAGTAGGAGTAGGAAAGAGGGGAGTCCTACTCCTACTAGGAGGAGGACTCCTCCTCCTTGGCGCGCCCCAAGGGCCGGCCGGCCTCCCCCTTGCTCCTTTATATATGGGGGCAGGGGGGCACCTCTATACACACAAGTTGATCTTCAAGATCGTTCTCTTAGCCGTGTGCGGTGCCTCCGTCCACCATAGTCCTCGATAATATTATAGTGGTGCTTAGGCAAAGCCCTGCGATAGTAGAACATCAAGATCATCACCACGCCGTCGTGCTGACGGAACTCTTACCCGACACTTTGCTGGATCGGAGTCCGGGGATCGTCATCGAGCTGAACGTGTGCTAGAACTCAGAGGTGCCGTAGTTTTGATGCTTGATCGGTCGGGCCGTGAAGACGTACGACTACATCAACCGCGTTATCATAACGCTTCCGCTGTCGGTCTACGAGGGTATGTAGACTACACTCTCCCCTCTCGTTGCTATGCATCACCATGATCTTCTGTGTGCGTAGGAATTTTTTTTGAAATTACTACGTTCCCCAACAGAGAGGATCATCGGTTAGGATTATGCTACGCGATGCTACTTGGTGAACTTACCGTCTACTCTCTTCTCCTGCTGCAAGATGGAGGTTACCAGAAGCGTAGTCTTCGAAAGGACTAGCTATCCCCCTCTTATTCCGGCATTCTGCAGTTCAGTCCACATATGATACCCTTATTCCATTTGATACCAATGCATACATATGTAGTGTAGCTCCTTGCTTGCGAGTACTTTGTATGAGTACTCATGGTTGCTTTGTTCCCTCTTTTCCCCCCTTTTCTATACTCGATTGCTGCGACCAGACGTTGGAGCCCAGGAGCCAGACGCCACCGTCGACGACGACTACTACTACTCAGGAGGTGCCTACTACTACATGCAGCCCGCTGACAACGACCAGGAGTAGTTTAGGAGGATTCTAGGCAGGAGGCCTGCGCCTCTTTCGATCTGTATCCCGGTTAGTGCTAGCCTTCTTAAGGCAGACTTGTTTAACTTATGTCTGTACTCAGATATTGTTGCTTCCGCTGACTCGTCTATGATCGAGCTCTTGTATTCGAGCCTTCGAGGCCCCTGGCTTGTAATATGATGCTTGTATGACTTATTTTTATATGTAGAGTTGTGTTGTGATATCTTCCCGTGAGTCCCTGATCTTGATCGTACACGTTTGCATGTATGATTAGTGTATGATTGAATCAGGGGCGTCATAAAACTTCTCTTAGTATTAATAATACTCATAGGAATTTTTTTACTAATCTTGAATACCTAGAATATTAGGATTATTTAAGAAAATTACCATGCTATTTAAGACTCTCAAAATAATCTAAGTGAAGCATGAGAGATCAATAGTTTCTATAAAACAAATCCACCACCGTGCTCTAAAAGATATAAGTGAAGTACTAGAGCAAAACTATATAAGTCAAAAGATATAAGTGAAGAACATAGAGTATTCTAACAAATTCCAAATCATGTATGGCTCTATCAAAAGTTGTGTAAAGCAAGGATGATTGTGGTAAACTAAAAAGCAAAGACTCAAATCATACAAGATGCTCCAAGCAAAACACATATCATGTGGTGAATAAAAATATAGCTCCAAGTAAATTTACCGATAGAAGTAGACGAAAGAGGGGATGCCTTCCGGGGTGTCCTTAGATTATCTTGGAGGTGCCATGGGCATCCCCAAGCTTAGGCTCTTACAACTCCTTGTTCCATAATCCATCAAATCTTTACCCAAAACTTGAAAACTTCACAACACAAAACTCAAAGTAGAAAATCTCGTGAGCTCCGTTAGCGAAAGAAAACAAAAGACCACTTCAAGGTACTGTAATGAACTCAATCTTTATTTATAATGGTGTTAAAACTACTGTATTCCAACTTCTCTATGGTTTATAAACTATTTTACTAGCCATAGATTCATCAAAATAAGCAAACAACACACGAAAAAACAGAATCTGTCAAAAACAGAACAGTCTGTAGTAATCTGTAGCTAGCGCAAGATCTGGAACACCAAAAATTCTAAAATAAACTTATGGACGTGAGGAATTTATCTATTAATCATCTGCGCTAAAATTTTAACTAAATAGCACTTTCCAGATAAAAATGGCAGCAGTTCTCGTGAGCGCTAAAGTTTCTGTTTTTACAGCAAGATATCAAGACTTTCCCCAAGTCTTCCCAACGGTTCTACTTGGCACAAAAACTAATTAAACACAAAAAACACAACCAAAACAGAGGCTAGATAAATTATTTATTACTAAACAGGAGCAAAAATCAAGGAATAAAAATAAAATTGTGTGGCCTCCCAAGAAGCGCTATCGTTTAACGCCCCTCGCTAGGCATAACAAGCAAGGATAGATCTAGGTATTGCCATCTTTGGTAGGCAATCCATAAGTGGCTCTCATAATAGATTCATAAGGTAATTTAATTTTATTTCTAGGGAAGTGTTCCATGCCTTTCCTTAACGGAAATTGGAATCTAATATTTCCTTCCTTCATATCAATAATTGCACCAATCATTCTTAGGAAAGGTCTACCAAGAATAATAGGACATGAAGGATTGCAATCTATGTCAAGAACGATAAAATCGACGAGCACATAATTCCTATTTGCAACAATAAGAACATCATTAATTCTTCCCATAGGTTTCTTAATAGTGGAATCCGCAAGGTGCAAGTTTAGAGTGCAATCATCAAAATCACGGAAACCTAACAAATCACACAAAGTCTTTGGAATCGTGGAAAAACTAGCACCCAAATCACATAAAGCATAGAATTCATGATCTTTAATTTTAATTTTAATAGTTGGTTCCCACTCATCATAAAGTTTTCTAGGGATAGAAACTTCCAATTCAAGTTTTTCTTCATAAGATTGCATCAAGGCATCAACGATATGTTTAGTAAACGCTTTATTTTGACTATAAGCATGAGAAGAATTTAGCACGGATTGCAACAAGGAAATACAATCAATCAAAGAGCAATTTTCATAATTAAATTCCTTAAAATCCAAAATAGTGGGTTTAGCAACATCTAGGGTTTTAATTTCTTCGATCCCACTTTCATCAAATTTAGCATCAAGATCTAAAAACTCCGAATTTTTGGAATGCCTTCTAGGTAAAGGTGGATAATATTCAGTCCCATAATTATTAACATTCATATTGCAAAACAAAGATTTAATAGGGGATACATCAATAACTTTTAGATCTTCATCTTTATTTTCGTAGGAACTAGAAGAACACGCTCTTATAAAGGCATCTTTCTTAGCACGCATCCTAGCGGTTCTTTCTTTGAACTCATCAATGGAAATTCTCATGGATTTGAGAGACTCATTGATATCATGCTTAGGTGGAATAGATCTAAGTTTCAAAGAATCAACATAAAGAGAAATTCTATCAATGTTCCTAGACAAATCATCAATCTTAAGCAATTTTTCTTCAATCAAAGCATTGAAATTCTTTTGCAAAGTAATAAATTATTTAATAATAGATTCATAATAAGAGGGCATCTTATTATAATTTCCATATTAATTGTTGCAGGAATTACCATAATTATTAGAGGGAATACTAGGATAAAGCCTATAATTAAAGTTTCCTCTATACGCGTTGTTACGAAAATTGTTCCTACCAACAAAATTCACATCCATAGATTCATTATTATTCTCAATCAAAGTTTACAAGGGCATATCATTAGGATCAGAAGAAACACTCTTACTAGCAAATAATTCCATAAGTTCATCCATATTTCCACTCAAAACATTAATTTCTTCTATCACATGCACCTTTTTATCAGTAGATCTTTCAGTATGCCATTGAGAATAATTAACCATAATATTATCTAGGAGTTTAGTAGCTTCTCCTAAAGTTATTTCCATAAAAGTGCCTCCCACGGCCGAATCTAAAAGATTTCTAGAAGCAAAATTCAATCCGGCATAAAAGTTTTGTATAATCATCCACAAATTCAAACCATGAGTAGGGTAATTACGTATCATTAATTTCATCCTCTCCCAAGCTTGTGCAACATGTTCATGATCAAGTTGCTTAAAATTCATAATGTCGTTTCTAAGGGAGATGATCTTAGTGGGAGGAAAATACTTAGAGATAAAAGCATCTTTGCACTTGTTCCAAGAATCAATACTATTTTTAGGCAAAGACGAAAACCAAGCTTTAGCACGGTCTCTAAGCGAAAAAGGAAATAGCTTCAATTTAACAATATCATTATCCACATCTTTCTTCTTTTGCATATCACATAAATCAAGGAGCTATTTAGATGGGTAGTGGCATCTTCACTAGGAAGGCCGGAAAACGGATCTTTCATAACAAGATTCAGCAAAGCAGCATTAATTTCAGAAGATTCAGCATCGGTAAGAGGAGCAATCGGAGTGATAATAAAATCAATGTCGTTGGTATTGGTAAAGTCACACAATTTAGTGTTATCTTGAGCCATCGTGACAAGCAAGCAATCCAACACACAAGCAAACAAAAAGCAAGCGGGCGAAAAGAGGCAAATAGAGAAAGAGACGGAGGATAGAGAGAGAGAGGGCGAATAAAACGGCAAGGGTGAAGTGGGGGAGAGGAAAACGAGAGGCAAATGGAAAATAATGTAATGCGGGAGATAAGGGTATGTGATGGGTACTTGGTATGTTGACTTTTGAGTAGGCTCCAGAAATGGCTCATTGTTGGAAGTCAAATCTTGACTTGCACGAACCTCCCCGGCAACGGCGCCAGAAATTCTTCTTGCTACCTCTTGAGCACTGTGTTGGATTTCCCCGAAGAGGAAAGGATGATGCACCAAAGTAGCGTAAGTATTTCCCTCAGTTTTTGAGAACCAAGGTATCAATCCAGTATGAGGTTGCGTGCGCGTCCCTTAGTACCTGCACAAAGCAAATAATTCCTCTCGCAACCAACGCGATAAGGGGTTGTCAATCCCTTCATGGTCACTTACGAGAGTGAGATCTGATAGATATGATAAGATAATATTTCGGTATTTTTGTGATAAAGATGCAATGTAAAATAAAAGCAAAGTAAAAGCAAAGGAAATAACTAAGTATTGGAAGATTAATATGATGAAGATAGACCTGGGGGCCATAGGTTTCACTAGTGGCTTCTCTCAAGAGCATAAGTATTTTACGGTGGGTGAACGAATTACTGTTGAGCAATTGACAGAATTGAGCATAGTTATGAGAATATCTAGGTATGATCATGTATATAGGCATCACGTCCAAGACAAGTCATTACTAGGAAAACACTTATAGATAGAAGTTTACTAGTAGCGTTTGTTTATAAGCCCACGCTACTACTAGTTAGTAGTAGCGCTGGCTATAAAGAGCGCTATTGGTATCAGTTAGCAGCAGCGCTTGTTACACAGCCCCATGCTACTGCTAAGTGTAATACACCACACCCCCCGGTCAAAAAATAGCAGCAACGCCTGTCGTCCAACCTGCGCTACAGCTAGTGGGCCTAGCAGTAGCGCAGTCCCATTTCCCGCGCTGCTGTTAAGCCCACTCCCCCCCCCCCCGCGCGCTCCCGGCCCGGCCGGCCTCATCTCACTCTCACTCACACTCCCACACACCTCCGGCCCTCTCGATCCCCCGCGCGCCGCCGTCGGCCCCCGCACTGCCGTCCCCTGCGTCGGCCCTCCTCCTTGCGTCGGCCGCCCTCGCCTGCGCCAGCCCTCCTCCCCGCTGGCCGCCCAGCTCCCCCCGCGTTGGCCTCCCTTCTCCGCCCGCCGCCCCGGCCCCCGTGTCAGCTCTCCTCCCGCGCCGGCCCTCCTCCATCGAGAGGTACTCCTCCCTCCTTCCTCCTCCTCCCTCCCTCCCTAGTTATAGTTATTAGAGTAGTTATTTGGAATTATGTAGTTGAAAAAATGTAGGTTATTAGAATAATTTAGGTTATGCATGATCGAACCCTTGCTTGGACAGATTAGGTATGAACCCTAGGTTTTTTAATTTAGTTAGGTTTTAAAGTTAGGACAGAAATTTATCTAGGTTTTTAATTAGGTGTAGTTAATATAATTTCGGTGTTTTAAGTGTATTTAAAAGAGTTTTAGGTGTTTTAGTTGTTTTAGGTGTAGTTAACAGAATTTTAGGTGTTTTAGTTGTTTTAGGTGTAGTTAACATAATTCTAGGTATTTTTTTAGTTAAAGCAATTGTTGTTATTTTTTTAGTTATAGCAATTTTTCCTGTTATATGCAAATTTGTAGTGGACATGTCATATTTTGAACATTTCACATTTTGGACATGTCATATTTTTCCGAGTGGCCTATGTTTTGCCAGAAATGTCAATTCGTTTACGTTCTGGCAAATTTTAGGCGCTCGATATGTCCTGTTTTTAGCGAAGGTCATGCCAAATTTTGCTAAGTGTTTATTAATTTTGTTTTCATAATTAAGCATTTTGTTCTCGATGTCGACGATGCCTATCCCGCATCCTCGTCGTCGACTCAGTGGAGGACTCCTGGTTGTGCCGAGGGGCCATGTCCGGGACTGGGCTCCGTCGGGCTGGTACTGGGTTGTGCTACCTTTTGGTGAGCGCAACTTAGTGAGGAGCCAACCCGTCGTCAACCCGGAGCTTCTTTGGTGGCGATCACGTGGGCCTGCATCGGTGGAGAGGCTTGAGTCCCCCGCACAGGTGGTACAGCACCGTGTCACAGAGGAGAACATGCACGTCTAGCGCTACTTGGTTGCGTTGGCGAACGACCGATTCTTCAATACCTGGCAGATTCTTCGGGGATCTCACCGGAGCCATGATTCGGTGATGGTTCCTTCTCTTTGGGTGTCCACCGCTGCCCACTGAACCTAGAGGAGCTATTATTCGAGATGTATTAGTGATATTATATGATGATATTTGCTACAAAGTACTATATATGTATTCGATGATGGATTATTAATTACCTATTAGTTATTTGCTTATTGAATGCAAAAGATGAGCGCGGTTTGTGCTACAACCTACTATATATGTATTCATGATGGATTATATGATGATATTTGCTACAAACTACTACAAACTACAAATTTTAGGTGTTTTAGTTGTTATATGACGATCTTTGCTACAAACTACTATATATGTATTCGATGATGGATTATTAATTACCTATTAGGAAATGTCTGACGATGAAAGGGAATTCGCTATGTGTGAGTACTACGAAGATGAGCGCGGTCTGTGCGACATGCCTCACTTGGTAGAATGTCGGCGCTTCAGCATCAAGCTCCAAGAGACCTTCGATGTTGAAACGGTACGCAACGACAACAAGTGTTTTTTTGTTATTTTTTGCATGACTTCTCTGCTTCTTCAACGTGTAATTTCCGTCTTTTACAATTCGACTAGCTTATCCCATGCCATGCAAGACGCTATGTCTTGGAGAAGATGGGTTTTGAAGATCATGAAAGAATGGAGACAAAGATAATTCAACTATGGACCCATCATGGTTATGATTTTGCTGTAAATCTATACAATTCTGTGAACTCATCCAATTTTGGTTGCCTAAATTGGGAAGCCCTTTGCAAGGCATATGATTTTCACGAGGGTATGCTTCTCACCTTCGATCTTGGTGATCCTGACATCACCGAAAATGATATGACCATTTGGGTCCTTGTTGACACGCTTCCAGTTCTACCGCTGTGTGAGTTTCTTAAACATATTTACTAAGTAATTTATATTGTTTATCTCAAAATATTTGACAGTTTATTTCCATTGACAGCTTATTTTCATTCTTCAAAAAATGTACGGAAAATGGTAGACAGAACCTACAACTACAATGATGAAGCACAATTAACTTATAAGGAGCAAGATGGTCTTATCGCATTTTTTTACTGATATTGAGAATTACAATAGCTATTATCAAACTCCTCCACATTATGGTCAATACGTGCCACTAGTGAACGTGTTGAACTTCGGTAACATCAATGGAGATATCATGGTAAGATTTTCTACTATTACGACATCCGTGCATCTTTTGCATAAATTCTTCTAAAACTAAACTATATTGCTAACTACAAAGTTATTACTATTTTTTTGAACAGAAAATCCCAATGGATTGTGTGCCTCATCTGATGTTAACGAGAGGTCGCGTTAATGTTATGAGCTTATGGCCACCATGGCCAGGTCAGCCGCAGTATCCACATCACTCCTGTCCATACCGGATTTCTAAAAGCGAGGAAGCCATGATAATAAATGTTTGAACCATCGTACAGAGCTAATTGGAAGCAACATTGTGCGTAGTCCAAGACTTGGAGACAGGATGATCTCCGTTCTTTATTATGGAGAGTCAATTTTCCTTAATGCAGCATCAATGCCTATCTTGTTTTATGATATTTTACCTAACAGAGGGTAGAGTAGGTCCTATGAGAGGAGTAGGTTGTAGCTAGAATGTGTTATTATGTGCTGCAATGTGTTAGAGTTGATGACGATGAGGAGGAGTTGTGATTATGACTAGTGACCAACTTGTTATATGATGTCTCATTGACGAACATTGTTTGATGGTGATGACAAGTGGTAATGAATATGCTATTTAAACAGACTAGTTCATGATGAGTTGTTATTGTATAAAAGATATATCTGTTTAAACATGTACAACGCCAAAATGCTAAAAAAACATAAATGTTAGCACTAGCGCGGGCTTGAAAACGCGCTACTAGTACTTGAACATACCAGTAGCGCTGGCCTAAAAACGCGCCATTGCTACAAAATAGCTGTAGCGTCGTAGCAGTAGTGCTGGTGCCCGTGCTACTGGTAGCTCAAAAACTAGCGCTACTGGTAAGCATTTTCCTAGTAGTGAGTAGACCGACTCCTGCCTGCATCTACTACTATTACTCCACTCATCGACCGCTATCCAGCATGCATCTAGAGTATTAAGTTCATGAAAACAGAGTAACGCCTTAAGCAAGATGACATGATGTAGAGGGATAAATTCATGCGATATGATAAAAACCCCATCTTGTTATCCTCGATGGCAACAATACAATACGTGCCTTGCTGCCCCTACTGTCACTGGGAAAGGACACCGCAAGATTGAACCCAAAGCTAAGCACTTCTCCCATTGCAAGAAAGATCAATCTAGTAGGCCAAACCAAACTGATAATTCGAAGAGACTTGCAAAGATAACCAATCATACATAAAAGAATTCAGAGAAGATTCAAATATTGTTCATAGATAGACTTGACCATAAACCCACAATTCATCGGTCTCAACAAACACACCGCAAAAAGAAGATTACATCAAATAGATCTCCACAAGAGAGGGGGAGAACATTGTATTGAGATCCAAAAGGAGAGAAGAAGCCATCTAGCTAATAACTATGGACCCGAAGGTCTGAGGTAAACTACTCACACTTCATCGGAGAGGCTATGGTGTTGATGTAGAAGCCCTCTGTGATGGACACCCCCTCCGGCGGAGCTCCAAAACAGGCCCCAAGATGGGATCTCGTGGATACAGAAAGTTACGGCGGTGGAATTAGGGTTTTGGCTCCGTATCTAATCGTTTGGGGGTACGTAGGTATATATAGGAGGAAGGAGTACGTCGGTGGAGCAACAGGGGGCCCACAAGGGTGGAGGGCGCGCCTGGGGGGGGGGGGGGTAGGCGCGCCCCCTACCTCGTGGCCTCCTCCTTTGTTTCTTGACGTAGGGTCCAAGTCTCCTGGATCATGTTCGGCGAGAAAATCACGTTCCTGAAGGTTTCATTACGTTTGGACTCTGTTTGATATTCCTTTTCTTCGAAACCCTAAAATAGGAAAAAAAACAACAATTCTGGGCTGGGCCTCCGGTTAATAGGTTAGTCCCAAAAATAATATAAAAGTGGAAAATAAAGCCCAATAATGTCCAAAATTGTAGATAATATAGCATGGAGAAATCAAAAATTATAGATACGTTGGATACGTATCAACGAGGCAGGGGGCGCGCCCAGGGGGGTGGGCGCGCCCCCCACCCTTGTGGGCAGCCTGGGACTCTCCTGGTCCATCTCCGATACTCCGTGGGCTTCTTCTGGTCCAAAAATAAGTTCCATGAAGTTTCAAGTCAATTGGACTCCGTTTGATTTTCCTTTTCTGCGATACTCTAAAACAAGGAAAAAACAGAAACTGGCACTGGGCTCTGGGTTAATAGGTTAGTCCCAAAAATAATATAAAAGTGCATAATAAAGCCCATAAACATCCAAAACAGATAATATAATAGCATGGAACAATCAAAAAATTATAGATATGTTGGAGACGTATCAGTACATACCAAAACAATGAATGCATCAATTAGCTAGTCAGCACAGGCTTAATTAATATATATACCTGGCCGGACTCTGTTCGGTCACCGGAGCCGTCATCACGGTCTCCTTCTTCCACCGGCATTCGGTCACCGAAGCCATCAAGATCATGTCCTTCCTCCTCCATTGTTCGATCACCGGAGCCTGCTTCACCCTCTCCTTGCAGACCATCGGTGTTGTTGAGACACAAAAAGACATCACCTCCGTCGAGGATTATGTCCCCCAACACCTCTTCTGCTTCCAAGTCTTGGTGCTCCATAGTTTCTGCAAATATTACAACATGGCAATTAATATAAAAACATGACAGATGGATATATGAGTGGCAAAGGTAGACCTAGCTAGCTAGTCACAACAAGGAATCATATTAGTGGCCTCGACGACAATGCTCTTTGAACTTGTTAAATTTGGGTGGCCTCGGCAACGCTTCTAGGGTTTGGGCCGGACCACCTCTCTCATGATTGTCCGATGTCCGAACTGACAAGGGATTTAACAAAATGGCGCCATTCTGGATGTGCAGAAGATGGTCCATATTTTCCTGATCTCATCTACCCTTCTATATGTCACGTTGTCTAGTGTCAAAGAATTCGAGAAAAACATGACTTCATCATTAGCCGGAAATGGCAGGCCCATAATGGTATGAAGCTCTTCAAAGTTGTTTTGGAACGGAGTTCCCGATAGAGTAATTTTCTTTTCGGTACAAAGTTCAGCAAGTGCCTTCTGAATATCGCTATTTGGAAGGCCTTTGCTGAAATTCGTACCAAAAGGTGAATTATTCTATCAGGAACTACGTTCCAAAACAACTTTGAAGAGCTTCATAACATCATACGCCTGTTACCTTCTAGCTAATGATGAAGCCATGGGTTTCCTCAATACTTTGATAGACAACGTGAAATATATATATATATATATATATATATATATATATATATATATATACATACATATTCTGATCACGGGATCAAAATAATATTCTGATCACAACATAAACTTCCCGAGTAACGCGCCTGACCTTCCCCGAGTACTAGGTTGAACTTCAGCTAAAAAGTGTCCAAATGGGGCTTGCGATATACCGTTGGATAGCTATGGACATCAGTATCATGACCCAACTTAAATTTTTTGCAAAATGTAAGCGGTTTAAGAGCAGTTTTGAAAACCGTTTTTTCTTCATACAAAAAACGTGAATCGTATTTTTGATCGAATTTTTAAACCATTTATCAGAATGAGGCAAATAATATGGCGTTGGAAAGCTGCTGCAAAACCGCTCCTTCCACATGTTGAAAGTTTTCTCTAATTCCCTACGGTTAAAGAGTAATTCGGAAAATCGTAAAATTTCGCAAACCGAACACCCGAGTTCGTATTTTCAATGCCATTTCTAAACGGCTATCCAATTGAGGCAAATAATATGGCGTTGGAAATCTTATGAAATTGCGCTACTTTTTTATGTTAAAAGTTTTTTTCTAATTTTGAATTGTTTAAAAGTAATTTAGAAAACGGTACAAGTTCCACCGAGTTCGTATTTTCGAGCTAATTTTTTAACCGTACGTCCAAATGCAGCAAATGATATGGCGTTGGAAAGCTTGAAGAAATGCGAAACTTTTTTGTATATATTGTTTCTCCTAATTCATTACGGTTTTATGTCAGTTGTGAAAATGGTTAAAAACGTATTTTTGCCGTAATTTCTACAAACTTTATCAGAATGGGGCAAATAATATACCGTTGAAAAGCTACGGAAAATGCGAAACTTTTTCATGTTGATGGTTTTCTATGAATCCTGGCCATTTTCAAGTAATTTCAAAAATGGTGAGATCATTCGTTCTGCCTTTATCGCATAATAGATTCTTTGAAAATGCACCGCATGAAGAACCTGAACTTCTCGGCATGTCTACTTGAACTTCACTCTGTTTTTCACGTGTTTTTTTGCTCGTAGCTCTCCATCCACTACTCGTAGCTCTCCATCCACTCACCGGAATTGAGCAAGTGATATACCAGTGGAAAGCTGCTGTAACACGCAACTTTCCCGTGTTGATCATTTTTTCATACTCGCGACTTTTTTAAAAGATTTTCATCTGATATTCATTCAGTGTAGTAGGTGAACTTCCTGCTGTTTTTACGTTGAACTTCTGTGACGTATTTTTCATTTGTAATTTTCTCATCCATTCGTCAAGTGTTACACAAATGGTATTTCTTTTGTATAAACCTCTCTCACAATATTTTTTAAAATTTCTCCGACGGAGGACTTGAACTTATATCAACAAACTTTTAGTCTTTGCTTTTTTTATTATTTTAATACAAAATGCACACCGTGTAGTACGTGAACTTCTGGCAGTTATCAAGCTGAACTTCTCTCGGGTACGTGAAAATATCTGAGTTTTTTATGAATATTAATCTGAATTTCTTAATCTTTTTTATGAAATTTTGAAGCTCTCTATTTTTTAAAGTTGAACCTCTTGTTATTTTATTTTTGAACTTTTTGTTTCCATTCTTTAATATCGAGGAAAAATCTGAGTTTTCTATAATCATCGAACTTCTCATCTTTTTAATTTGGACTTCCTGGTTTTATTTCTTAATCTTTTTTATGAAATTTTGAAGCGCTCTATTTTTAATAGTTGAACTTCTTGTTATTTAATTTTTGAACTTCTTGTTTCCATTCTTTAATAACAAGGAAAATCTGAGTTTTCTATAATTATCGAACTTCTCCATCTTTTTAATTTGGACTTCTTGGTTTTATTTCTTTTAGTAATGAAAAAAAATCCAACTTTTTGATAGACATCGAGCCACTCCATTTTTAAATTTGAACTTCTAGGTTTATTTTAACAGAGAAAATTCTTTTTTATAAAATTGTTTGAGATGCTTTTTTTAATTTGACCTTCTTTGGGTTTGTAATAAGCATTGAACTTATTCGTCTTTTTAATCTGAACCTATAGGCTTTTTTTTGGAAATGGGGAAAGCTTTTTTATAATTTTTGAAATGATCATTTTTTTAATTTGAACTTCAATGTAATAGTATTACACAAAGGACAACTCAAAAAAGCTCCAACTTTTCCATGGCACTAGCACATGAGCAAACATTTCGTCCATGGTATGGCATCCAAAATGTGAACTTTTGCACACTGCGACACATGTATCTTGCACAAGCACCTTTTCATGCAACCAGATATACACAAATTTGCATTGAAGCTAATCGGGTGGGGCGAGAAACAAGAATGGATCGAGCTTCTTTGAATTTCTCTTCAGCTAGGCATTTGTGCCAAAAGAACAGAGAGAAGCTGCCTATATGTGGCAACAACAAAAACACATGAGAACACTCTGGCTCTGGCTACTAATGCATGTGCTTAGAAAACACTCAGAGATGTAAATGAAGTTCATCAGCAGCTTGTATAATTTAGAGGCCAAATCACACAAACAAAAGACCGGAGTGCATTTCCGATCCCTGCTTTGAGAAGTACAAACAAAAGAGCGGCTTTTGATAAACACCGAACCACTAAATTATTTAAATGTAAACTTCTACATAAATGAAGAATGAATCTCTCTATCCATCACCACAAAGTACGCGAACAAATCTCTCAGGATTTCTAACACAAACACCCTACTCGGCACATGTTATGGGCATCCAGTGATAACTATGCATCAAATGCCACATCAAAAGGAAGAAAATACATCAGGGTCAGATGCAACAACACAAAAAATTTGAACCTCCAAGAGCATCATGGCGAACTACATGCTGGAGCTGCGAATAGTGTTGGAAATTTAAATGGCGGTGAAACGGCATCTACACGCAGTGGGTCGGGGCACTGCAAAGGGTGGGTGGGGCAGGATGTAGGAGGTGTGGACTGTAGCTCGCGATGGGCTTGACGTCCCTACAACCGCGGGGCTGGACTGGGATAGCATCACCTTTTCCTCTTGCCTAAAAAAGAAATGATGTGCATGGCTGTGTGAGAGAACTAAATGAAACAACACTTAACTCTCTCAATGTATACAGAGAAATAGGTGAGCGAACTAAATGAAACAACACTTAACTTTCTCAATTATACATACAGGTCAAATTGAAAATATTAGGATTATGCCCTAAAAAACTAGGATTACTGGAGCAAACTGAAAAACAAATGAACATTCTCAATGTATACTAAACGAAACACAGACATATTCTCCATGATGAAAAAGCAGTGTGTCTTTTCAGCCAAAACAAAATGGGCATCTCTGAAGTTCGAGTACGCTAGTACATGCATTTTTATCTGCAACAAAATATTTTTACTTTGATTGAATCAGAGAAGAGAAACATTGTGTAGAGTGTGGATTCACAAAAATCAAGGCAAAATGAAGCACCATACTATTCATTTGTGGCATAAACACAAGCAGCTTAGAGGCATACTTTTTTTCTTACTTGATGACCTACAGAGCATGTAGAAAAAAAAGGACATCGAGGGGAAGTACTAATCAGTATTGAGCTTGAGCGACCATCTGAGCAATAAATCCAACAGCGGCAGACGCATATATATGGCTACGCTACACCTCAACGGAAATCACATCCCATGCTGAATAGCATCCCAACACCAGCAAGGTTCAGTTAGTATAGGGCATTCTAGCATTATCTAAACTGTCACCCCTCAAATATTCATATAGAAAATCTTCCTCTCTCATTCAAGTCCACCTTAGCATCATGGGATGTCTGTGTTTTAGCATAGGGCACTGTCAGTGAATTTTAAAGACAACGAAATGCATCACTGTAGCATGATAGTAGAGATGCTGAACTGAATCAATATGCGAGGTCTAACAAGAAATACTTGAAGAAAGCAGTGGCATAAGCATTGCATTAGTGTGTCTAATAGGAAGTTGACCGAAGTTCAAATACTGCATTGTATTAGTGTGGCATACTGCATTGGACAAAATATATTTTAAAGATAGGTGTTCCTTGCTCCTAGTTTGACGTGATAGACTATGCACAGGCCATAAGCATCATAAAAAGGGTGGCAAAGCTTGCATTTTTCAAAGAAAAAAGACCTGCACTTTTTCATTCTAAAGCCCGAATGCTCCATCAAAGTGACACTGACCTTTAAAATTTGAAACCATCCACTCACTACTGTAATGTGCACCGCCAGGTCCATAACAAAAGAAGAGGATGAACCTGTATACCGCTCGTCAACATGCAGTTCAACGCTGCTCAAAGCCTCAAACGAATTCATCCATCACATATTTAAAACTGCCCTCAAGTTCATTTTTGAGAAACCAAAAAACCCGAGCCGACTGTAATTGGTGGCACCAACTGCAGGTCGAGACCTCCTGCAGCTGCAGGTCGAGACCACCCGAATATGCAGGTCGAGGCCGCAGGACGGGGAGGCGGTGGTTAGTCGGGATATGAGCGGGACTGGTTGGGGAGGCGGAGGGCGCATGGTGCAGGTGGGATAGTGGTGGTTGGCCGGAGGGCCGCTGTTTTGTTGTTAGGGCCCGGCGGCGGTGTGAATGGAGGTAGGATCACAGCAGCAGCGTGGTTGGTTGTCGGGGGCCATCGGCGGCGCGATTGGAGGTCGGGCCTCAGCGGCGGCGCGGTTGCAGGTCGGGCCTCGATGACGACGCGATTGGAGGTGGGCCTGGCGGCGACACGGTTGGTTGCAATGCCGGCAGAGGCGCGCTTGGAGGCGGGATTCGGGGAGGGAAGCGGCTGTGACGCCCGGATAGTTACGCTACAGTAACCCTCTGCTAATGATGCCATGTCACCTCCATTACTGTTGCTAATCTCTCTTCAATTCAAAAACCGATTCAAATTCAAATTCAAAATCAAGCAAACAATAAAAGTTTTCAAATATTAAAACTAAAATGTTCGGAGTGAACAAAATAATGCACAGGTAATTATGGTGGAGAAACCACACCTTTATAAAATATTTAAATACTATAAGATAAATAAAACAGTAACGAAAACTATTGTTTAAATACTTATAGTTATTAAATAAATATCAAACTATTTTAGCTTGGGTAGCAAGTTAATGTGGCAGTGGCATATTTGGTAATATCAAATACGGTGCCATTTTGGTATTCTGCTAACACAAAAATAAAAGGAAACTAAAAGAAAACAGTACAGTAAATATAAATAAAAAGTAAAGGGAAAACAGAAAACAAAACAAAAGAAAAGGGACCCCCCTAATGGGCCAACCGGCCCAGCTGACAGCCAGGCCAGCCCACTGGCCCAACCGGCTCCCCACTCACCTCCATAACCCCACCCGACCGAAACCCCAACCCCCCACATCACACCCACTCCCCCACTCCCTCTTGTTAGCCCCCCACCTCTCGATCCCATCTGGATCGGGAGGGGTTCGAACCCGGCGCCCTACCGCCGCTGCTCGGAGCTCCTCCGCCCCGTCCTCATCTCCTCTTCGTCTCCCCTCGCTCCAGCGGGCCGTGGAGCCATCGTCTCCGCCCAGCGACTCCTCCCTCCGTCCTTCGGCGGCCGGCCCCGCCCCGAGTGGATCTAGATCGGGGCAGCCGACGCCCCGACCCGTCACGTGCCATCACCCCACCACTCCCGACGCTGACGTCCCGGAGCACCTTCGCTGGACCTCCCTGCCGGACTGCCTCGTCGCCGCCTCTTCCTCGCTGGCTCCACCGAGCCACGCCGCCCCCCTGCTCTTCAAGCGCACGTGAGCGCTCCCCTCTGCCCCCTCTCCACCATTGCGAACGTCGCCCCGGTGCCATCCCGCGATTGACATGCCCCTCGCTCCTGCAGCTATAGCATGTCGTGCATGCGCACACCGCGCGCATCGCGACCCTGCTCGCCGCCCTCGCCACGCGGTCGAACGCCCCCACGCTCACTGCTTGCGGCGCGCGCTCGCTATGGCGGCGCCTCCCCGCTGCTGCAGTTGCTACTGTTGTTGCCTGCCCCTGCCTCGACCTCTTGCCACCACTTGCCGCTGCCCACCCGTGCCGGCCACCCCGAGCTGCAACGCCCGCCACCGCTCCGTTCTGCCTGGCCTCGCTGGCGCCCTCGCAACCGACGGCCATGGCCTCGCCCAGCCGGGCTGCGTCCGCCCCTAGCGCCCGTTAGCGCCCGCACGCCCGATAGGCCCCCTGGGCCTATGACAAAAGGGCCTCGCCCACAGAACATTTTTAGAAAAAAAATAAAATAAAAATGAACATAAATTTAATTAATTAATTAATTAATTAAATTAATTAAGTTAATTAATCTAATTAACTAGTCAGTTTAATTAAACAATAATTAGATTAGTTAAACCCTAATTAGACTAAACAGTCAATGACGAACGGGACCCACACGTCAGTTGACCAGTCAACCCTCTGTTGACTGCTGACGTCATGATAACGTCAGCAAGCACTGTTCTGGATAATGTTGAATTAAAGTATTTAAATTAATCCTAAAATGATTTAAATCTTTTAAAAATCATATAAAATAAACTGTAGCTCAGATGAAAATACTTTCTACATGAAAGTGGCTCAGAACGACGAGACGAATCCGGGTACGCAGCCCGTCCGTCCGCTGCGCATCCCTAGCATAGCAAACACGCAACTTTCCCCCTCCGATACCTCTGCCCGAAAACGCGAAACACTGGGGATACTTTCCCGGATGTTTCCCCCCTTTACTAGTATCACTTACTACCGCGTTAGATCACCTCTAGCACCGCGTTTGTCATGTTATGCTTTGATTGCTCTATTATTTATTGTGTTCCCCCTCCGTTACTTTTTCCGGTAGACCCCGAGACCGTTGCCGGTACCCCTGTGATCGACTACAGTGTTGACGACCCCTTCTATCCAGAGCAACCAGGCAAGCCCCCCCTTTGATCACCAGATATCGCCTACTCTTCTCTATACTGCTTGCATTAGAGTAGTGTAGCATGTTACTGCTTTCCGTTATTCCTATCCTGATGCATAGCCTGTCCTTGCTACTACTGTTGTTACCATTACCTGCTATCCTACTGCTTAGTATAGGATGCTAGTGTTCCATCAGTGGCCCTACACTCTTGTCCGTCTGCCATGCTATACTACTAGGCCGTGATCACTTCGGGAGGTGATCACGGGCATATACTATATACTTTACACAGTTACATTACATGTGGTACTGTTCGGAGTTGGGGGCTGAAGGGGCAGGTGGCTCCATCCCGGTAGAGGTGGGCCTGGGTTCCCGACGGCCCCCGACTGTTACTTTGTGGCGGAGCGACACGGCTTGTTGAGACCACTTAGGAGAGAGGTGGGCCTGGCCCTGGTCGGTGTTCGCGGATACTTAACACGTTTAACGAGATCTTAGTATTTGATCTGAGTCTGGCTATTGGCCTATACGCACTAACCATCTATGCGGGGACAGTTATGGGCACTCGACGTCGTGGTATCAGCCGAAGCCTTCGTGACGTCAGCGACTGAGTGGCGCGCGCCGGATTGGACCGTAAGCCTGCTCTTGTATTAAGGGGGCTAGTTCTGCTTCCGGCCGCGTACGCAGCATGCAGGTGTGCAATGGGCGATGGGCCCAGACCCCTGTGCCATAGGATTTAGACCGGCGCGCTGACCTCTCTGTTGTGCCTAGGTAGGGCTGCGACGTGTTGATCTTCCGAGGCCGGGCATGACCCAGAAAAGTGTGTCCGGCCAAATGGGATCGAGCGTGTTGGGTTATGTGGTGCACCCCTGCAGGGAAGTTAATCTATTCGAATAGCCGTGATCTTCGGTAACAGGACGACTTGGAGGTGTACCTTGACCTTATGATAACTAGAACCGGATACTTAATAAAACACACCCTTCCAAGTGCCAGATACAACCGGTGATCGCTCTCTCACAGGGCGGCGAGGGGAGGATCATCGGTTAGGATTATGCTATGTGATGATACTTGGAGGACTTCAGTCTACTCTCTTTTACATGCTGCAAGACGGAGGCTGCCAGAAGCGTAGTCTTCGAAAGGACTAGCTATCCCCCCTTATCCCGACTTTCTGCAGTTCAGTCCACATATAATAGCCTTATTCCAGTTGATACCAATGCATACATTTGTAGTATAGCTCCTTGCTTGCGAGTACTTTGGATGAGTACTCACGGTTGCTTTCTCCCTCTTTTCCCCCTATCTCTTCTACCTGGTTGTCGCAACCAGATGTTGGAGCCCAGGATCCAGACGCCACCGTCGACAACTACTACTACTCGGGAGGTGCCTACTACTACATGCAGCCCGCTGACGGCGACCAGGAGTAGTTAGGAGGATCCCAGGCAGGAGGCCTGCGCCTCTTTCGATCTGTATCCCAGTTTGTGCTAGCCTTCTTAAGGCAAACTTGTTTAACTTATGTCTATACTCAGATATTGTTGCTTCCGCTGACTCATCTATGATCGAGCTGTTGTATTCGAGCCTTCGAGGCCCCTGGCTTGTAATATGATGCTTGTATGACTTATTTTATTTGTAGAGTTGTGTTGTGATATCTTCTCGTGAGTCCCTGATCTTGATCATACACGTTTGCGTGTATGATTAGTGTACGATTAAATCGGGGGCGTCACAAGTTGGTATCAGAGCCGACTGCCTGTAGGAATCCCCCTTCCACACTCCTTGGCCGAAGTTGAGTCTAGACATTTCAAAAACTTTTACCAACATGGTTGTGTGCCTTATGGGCCCACGTCGCCATCTGGGTGGTATTAGGATCTTTTATTCCTCATCTATACTCTCGGACTCTGAGCTCTCTTCTATTCGGGTTAAATGATTTTGCTAAAAACAAAACTAACTTTAGGTTCTCGAAAATACTTTCTCCCGGAGAGCCCTCACTTCAGATGATCGCCTGCTGCACTAGAAGATTCCGAAGTTACTCTATGATGTCCTCTCGAGTCTTTGTGCCATTGCATTTGCGATTCCCTTCCACCGTCGACCCCTATGAAAACTGCATACACTTGCCATTCATACAATCATTCCCTGTTGATCTTGTTATTACAAGATACCTCGAAAATTCTCTCTATTGTTCCGAGAATACTTTGTGCCTACTGCTTTGCAGTTCATTATCCACATATACACCCCTACGGATAATTTCTCGTACTTACCAAGTATCTGCCCATCCCTAGTTGTTTGTGTGTTTCTCTAAGTTTTTCAAAATAATATTTGATCTTCCGAAAATGCTTAGCAGCTTATTGCTTTTGAAATTCTTGCTTGCTTGCATTATGGTTAATACCATAAGTATAGTAATCCTATTGGCATCCCTTGTCACTATCATTCTTGAGTCCATTGATTCAACAAGTTGTGAATGTTCACAATCATCAGTCAAATCTTAGGATTATCCTTTCGGCTCAGACGTCATTTGGATATGAACTGGTTCTTGACCAATCAATGCCTTGATCGGTTGTGCTTTTAAGTCTATTAAACTTATTCGTTTTCGATCAGAATGATTGCTTCTGATCCCTTGATTTGGAAATCAAAAAAAATCTTTGCATTAAGCTTTGAATTAGTAAGTTGTTTCTATAATCTGATGCCTTGGCATTCCTTGTTCCTCTGATTGAGTTCCGATACTCACATCAGCCCCTTTGTTGACCGCCATACCCATTGCCGGGTTATTATCCAACAGTGTCCTTGACGACCTAAATTCTTGTGATTCTTTACCTGATACATAGTGCCTTTGGTAAATTGTATCCTCTACTTTTGACAACCTTGCTCTACTTTCGAGTTTGTGTTATTTACTCCTGGAGTTCATGGTATATGTTCTAAGAAGCCTCGATGGGTTGAACCTATGCCTTCCTTAATATGTGTGGACTCGAAAGTTTTCATGAGTCATACTCTCCTGTTGCTCCGCCAGGTAAAATTTCTACACTATAGCCTCATCAAAAGCTAGAAGTAAAATGAGAGGATATGCATTGAATAAGTGGGAGTCGACCTTGAGCCCTTGCGTTCATGCCCATGGACCCGATGCGGAACTTTTCTTTGAAGCTTCTTGTAAATGATAATAATCCCCTTGTTATAAGTTCGTCCTGTATCTATGTTTGGTCCTTTACAATCATGGTTCCGGCCATATTTTCTCCTTAATACCATTTCTCAGACAAGTTGAAGTACTTGTCTTGTGTAGATCATTACACTTGTCCAACCTTTACTTTGATCTACCGACAAGTATTACACTATGATATCTTGATAATGTCATGGTACTACATAACTTCTTATGGGTTCTTCATCAAATGTTATTTCTCCCCTAATCCAATTTTTCTTGGGTTCTGGGTTGTCATCAACCGAGAACACCGAATAGTGAATCGAGTCTGTACTCTGATTCAATAAGTCCTAAGTAATTTTCATTGCTTACGAGTTTAATAACCCTTCAAGTCATTCCTAGCCTGATTGGCCATATCATTATGGTGCAAAAATTTAACTGTGCTACCTGGTCCTTTTTCCCGGAGAAAAAATTTCGACGGTGAGCTAATCTTACGTCGATCTTCCTCGTCATATCATTACTCCTAGAACAACAAACTTGATTTTGAGTTTGTGTCATACCCTTGGGTTCAATAACCTTTCGCTTCATCATTCCTTTGGCTTGATGTCATCGCCGACCGATTACATCTTCATGAAATCTCTCAGCAATTGTGTCGTGATCATCATCGGCATTCTGAGCTCTTCCAGGATGTCAATTGAGTTCATTATGAGAAATACCATCCTTGCCCTCGATGATCTGTGTTATCATCAACCACTTTATTGACTTCCCTCCAACACAAACTTATTCGTGTTTTGTGTTATACTTTGAGATCCTTGCTATCCAGCAATTATTCTTCTTTACCTTGGAGTATTGCTACCTTATATGTCAATAAGGTCGTGAGAATTGCTCCACCTCTTTAGAATTATTGGTATAGTGATACTTCTCGCCATCACCATTCTTTCTTGGTTCCCGTGTTGATTCTAGCCGGGATACCAATAGATGAATGGTGCTGCTTGGACTCTGCACTTCTAGCAACCATATTGCTTTGAAGTTAATGGTCGACATTTCATTCTTAGACTATTGGTTGTTGGACCACCTTTCTAACATTGATCATGCTACCTAAGACCATATTTTGGGTGCACTTTTCAACCAATGCTTAATTGTGTATATTTTCCTCGAGCATACATCCTTATATCATTTGACCCGACAAATGTTATCTCCTTGTTCACATAAGTGTGGAGATCCATATTTTGAAAATCTCAATGAATTGTCGTTGAGTTCATCAGCCACCTCTTCATCCTCCCCTTGGTTTTAATGATGAAATCTTGTTTTGGAACTCGCTTCCATAGTTCATTGCCCGAGAATCTTATAATGTCATCTCGTCAATTGTGCTACACCTTTTCTTCTCAGGCATCCTAAGTTGGAGGTATCCTGACACCGGTCGGATCCGAACCTCGGTCAGATATGATGGTTGGAACATATCTCCAAGAGTTATAGCATTGGTCTTTATATGACTCGGTAATGTGATGTCATGCCTAGCACACCTGACCGGAGGACCTATTGTTATAACTTCCTTTTTAGCAAGTATATCCATTCTTTCATGAGGAAATTGTCAGACTTATTCTATAAGTTGTTCCTGATGGATCCTTTGTGTATCCAAAATCCGACCTTTGGTTGAAAACCATGTCAATGCTATCTCAAAGCATGTCTGTGGTACTCCGATTTTCAACAAGAACATTTGAAGCCCAATGATAAATGTTTCTTTCTTAATTATCCTAACACCATTGTATGGGTAATGCCATGAAAATTCTCTCCCATTACCTAAATGGTTTTCTACGTTATATCCTGTCAGGGATATCATGCTATGCTTGTCTTTGGGAAGGATATACCCCTGAATTATGTGTTTAAACACATTTTTCTTTCCATTGTTCTGATTAAATCTGATAAACACTTTTCCCTTTCCATTGGTTTGTTTAAACCCTTTCTATGATCTATATGACATAAGCAGTAATATTCTTCTACTTATGTAAACGCCTCGATGTAAGATTCTGTCAGCAAGACCCTGTTACTATGGTTGATGACATTCTGGTAGCCACCGATGGACGAGAATTTGCCTAATGGTCCGCCTCGTTCAACGAGCAGGAAAATGGTTCTCTTCGTCCCTCGCCCTTGGTACCAACGATGCAGACAACATAACAGACCGGTTATTCTCTGACATGCCTTGCTATCATGACTGTGCCGGATGTCAACGCCCTTCCTTATTTTAACCCACATGGTGGGCCCATAACCCACAGGTCCCAGGATCGAAACCTGACTCTCCTGTACACCCTGTTGCCAAAGTTATCCTTGAGCCTGGCTACGTATGTAATTGACGGGTCACCTTCCTAGTGATCTACTCTGGTAATAGACGCAATATTCAATCTCGTTGCTTTGGACCCCTTTTGCATGTTGTTTCAGACATCGATCGATTGCCTATCTGTTTGAAACTTCTCAGGGTACCTTCTTACTTTTCTCTCAATATTTTCTTAAGTATCTATTCGAGAGTTACTTTCTACCACATTCATTGAGTTCTCTGCTAGATAGCCAACCTTGTAAGGTCCGTTCTTCCGCAATTACCCCTTACCTATTCGTAAGTACGATGGAGTTTCCAAAGAAAAGGACGACTTCACCATGATGCCCTGAAGCAGAGGAATGAAGACATCAGCGCTATGGATCGACCAACTCGAGGAGAGCAACCAAGGCCGAGAAGATTCGTTAGGAATTCGTAACTAGACCTTTCCCCCTTATTCCACCTCTTAAATCTCGGGACGAGATTTCTTGTAGTGGAGGAGAATTGTGACGCCCGGATAGTTACGCTACAGTAACCCTCTGCTAATGATGCCATGACACCTCCGTTACTGTTGCTAATCTCTCGTTAATTCAAAAACCGATTCAAATTCAAATTCAAAATCAAGCAAACAATAAAAGTTTTCAAATATTAAAACTAAAATGTTTGGAGTGAACAAAATAATGCACAGGTAATTATGGTGGAGAAACCAACCTTTATAAAATATTTAAATACTATAAGATAAATAAAACAGTAACGAAAACTATTGTTTAAATACTTTTAGTTATTAAATAAATATGAAACTATTTTAATGTGGCAGTGGCATATTTGGTAATATCAAATACAGTGCCATTTTGGTATTCTGCTAACACAAAAATAAAAGGAAACTAAAAGAAAACAGTACAGGAAATATAAATAAAAAGTAAAGGCAAAACAGAAAACAAAACAAAAGAAAAGGGACCCCCCCAATGGGCCAACCGGCCCAGCTAACAGCCAGGCCAGCCCACTAGCCCAACCGGCTCCCCACTCACCTCCATAACCCCACCCGACCGAAACCCCAACCCCCCACACCACACCCACTCCCCCACTCCCACTCGTTATCCCCCCACCTCTCAATCCCATCTGGATCGGGAGGGGTTCGAACCCGGCGCCCTACCGCCGCTGCTCGGAGCTCCTCCGCCCCGTCATCATCTCCTCTCCGCCCCCTCATTCCAGCAGGCCGTGGAGCCATCGTCTCCGCCCAGCGACTCCTCCCTCCATCCTTCGGTGGCCGGCCCCGCCCCGAGTGGATCTGGACCGGGGCAACCGACGCCCCGACCCGTCGCGCGCCATCGCCCCACCACTCCCGACGCCGACGTCCCGGAGCGCCTTTGCCGGACCTCCCCGCCGGACTGCCTCGTCGCCGGCTCCACCGAGCCACGCCCCCCTTCTCTTCAAGCGCAGGTGGGCGCTCCCCTCTGCCCCCCTCTCCCCCATTGCGAACGTCCCACCGGTGCCATCCCGCGATTGACATGCCCCTCGCGCCTGCAGCTATAGCATGTCATGCAAGCGCACACCGCGCGCATCCCGACCCTGCTCGCCGCCCTCGCCACGCGGTCGAATGCCCCCGTGCTCACTGCCTGCGCCGCGCGCTCGCTATGGCAGCGCCTCCCTGCTGCTGCAATTGCTACTGTTGTTGCCTGCCCCTTCCTCGACCTCTTGCCACCACTTGCCGCTGCCCGCCCGCGCCGGCCACCCCGAGCTGCAACGCCCGCCACCGCTCCGTTTTGCCTGGCCTCGCTGGCGCCCTCGCAACCGACGGCCATGGCCTCGCCCAGCCGGGCTGCGCCCGCCCCTAGCGCCCGTTAGCGCCCGCACGCACGATAGGCCCCCTGGGCCTATGACAAAAGGGCCTCGCCCACAGAACGTTTTTAGAAAGAAAAAATATAAAAATAAAAATAAACATAAATTTAATTAATTAATTAATTAACTAAATTAATTAAGTTAATTAATCTAATTAACTAGTCAGTTTAATTAAACAATAATTAGATTAGTTAAACCCTAATTAGACTAAACAGTCAATGACGAACGGGACCCACACGTCAGTTGACCAGTCAACCCTTTGTTGACTGCTGACGTCATGATGACGTCAGCAAGCACTGTTCTGGATAATGTTGAATTAAAGTATTTAAATTAATCCTAAAATGATTTAAATCTTTTAAAAATCATATAAAATAAACCGTAGCTTAGATGAAAATACTTTCTACATGAAAGTTGCTCAGAACAATGAGACGAATCCGGATACGCAGCCCATCCGTCCGCCACGCATCCCTAGCATAGCAAACACGCAACTTCCCCCCTCCGATACCTCTGCCCGAAAACGCGAAACACCGGGGATACTTTCCCGGATGTTTCCCCCCTTTACCAGTATCACTTACTACCGCGTTAGATCACCTCTAGCACCGCGTTTATCATGTTATGCTCTGATTGCTCCGTTACTTTTTCCGGTAGACCCCGAGACCGCTGCCGGTACCCCTGTGATCGACTACAGTGTTGACTACCCCTTCTTGCCAGAGCAACCAGGCAAGCCCCCCCTTTGATCACCAGATATCGCCTACTCTTCTCTATACTGCTTGCATTAGAGTAGTGTAGCATGTTACTGCTTTCTGTTATTCCTATCCTGATGCATAGCCTGTCCTTGCTACTACTGTTGTTACCATTACCTTCTATCCTACTGCTTAGTATAGGATGCTAGTGTTCCATCAATGGCCCTACACTCTTGTCCGTCTGCCATGCTATACTACTGGGCCATGATCACTTCGGGAGGTGATCACGGGCATATAATATATACTTTACACAGTTACATTACCTGTGGTACTGTTCGGAGTTGGGGGCTGAAGGGGCAGGTGGCTCCATCCTGGTAGAGGTGGGCCTGGGTTCCTGACGGCCGACTATTACTTTGTGGCAGAGCGACAGGGCAGGTTGAGACCACCTAGGAGAGAGGTGGGCCTGGCCCTGGTCGGTGTTCGCGGATACTTAACACGTTTAACGAGATCTTGGTATTTGATCTGAGTCTGGCTACTGGCCTATACGCACTAACCATCTACGCGGGGACAGTTATGCGCACTCGACGTCGTGGTATCAGCCGAAGCCTTCGTGACGTCAGCGACTGAGTGGCGCGCGCCGGATTGGACCGTAAGCCTGCTCTTGTATTAAGGGGGCTAGTTCTGCTTCCGGCCGCGTACGCAACATGCAGGTGTGCAATGGGCGATGGGCCCAGACACCTGCGCCATAGGATTTAGACCGGCGTGCTGACCTCTCTGTTGTGCCTAGGTAGGGCTGCGATGTGTTGATCTTCCGAGGCCGGGCATGACCCAGAAAAGTGTGTCCGGCCAAATGGGATCGAGCGTGTTGGGTTATGTGGTGCACCCCTGCAGGGAAGTTAATCTATTCGAATAGCCGTGATCTTCGGTAACATGACGACTTGGAGTTGTACCTTGACCTTATGACAACTAGAACCGGATACTTAATAAAACACACCCTTCCAAGTGCCAGATACAACAGGTGATCGCTCTCTCACAGGGCGACGAGGGGAGGATCATCGGTTATGATTATGCTATGTGATGATACTTGGAGGACTTCAGTCTACTCTCTTCTACATGCTGCAAGACGGAGGCTGCCAGAAGCGTAGTCTTCGAAAGGACTAGCTATCCCCCCTTATCCCGGCTTTCTGCAGTTCAGTCCACATATAATAGCCTTATTCCAGTTGATACCAATGCATACATTTGTAGTATTGCTCCTTGCTTGCGAGTACTTTGGATGAGTACTCATGGTTGCTTTCTCCCTCTTTTCCCCCTATCTCTTCTACCTGGTTGTCGCAACCAGATGTTGGAGCCCAGGATCCAGACTCCACCGTCGACGACTACTACTACTCGGGAGGTGCCTACTACTACTTGCAGCCCGCTGACGGCGACCAGGAGTAGTTAGGAGGATCCCAGGCAGGAGGCCTGCGCCTCTTTTGATCTGTATCCCAGTTTGTGCTAGCCTTCTTAACGCAAACTTGTTTAACTTATGTGTGTACTCAGATATTGTTGCTTCCGCTGACTCGTCTATGATCGAGCTCTTGTATTCGAGCCTTCGTGGCCCCTGGCTTGTAATATGATGCTAGTATGACTTATTTTATTTGTAGAGTTGTGTTGTGATATCTTCCCGTGAGTCCCTGATCTTGATCGTACATGTTTGCGTGTATGATTAGTGTACGATTAAATCGGGTGCGTCACAGCGGCGGCAGCGACGCGGCGGCCGGTTCTCAAGGCGGGGGCGGCGGCGCGGCTGCGCGGTGGCCGTATCCCGCGGCTGGCCGACGCCGGCGAGGGTGGGTGGCTTGTCAGAGAGGGAGTGGGGCGTGGGGATGGTGGCTGGATCGGGGAGGGAGTGGGGGCGTGGGGAGGTAAGGTGGGGATTTTTTTTCTTTTTTTGTTCAGTGGCATTTTCGGATCTCAGGAACCTCTAGCGTACCTTATATAGGGTTGGCTATGATCCAAATAACTATTCTAATCCCAGGATTAGAATAGTGCTGTCCTATATATATATATATATGAGATCAGGAAAAAAATGGATCAACTTGTTGATGTCTACTATGCAACTTTATTCTTGTAGACACGTGTTGGGCCTCCAAGCGCAGAGTTTTGTAGGACAGTAGCAATTTTCCCTCAAGTGGATGACCTAAGGTTTATCAATCCGTGAGAGGTGTAGGATGAAGGTGGTCTCTCTCAAACGACCATGCAACCAAATACAAGAAATCTCTTGTGTCCACAACACACTTAATACAATGGCAAATTGTATAGGTGCACTAGTTCGGTGAAGAGATGGTGATAAAAGTGTAATATGGATGGTAGAAATATATTTTTATAATCTGAATAAATAAAAACAGCAAGGTAGCAAATAGTAAATGGGCACAAAAATGGTATTTCAATGCTTAAAAACAAGGCCTAGGGTCCATACTTTCGCTAGTGCAATCTCTCAACAGTGCTAACATAGTTGGATCATATGATTATCCCTCAAAGTGTAACAACGAATCACTCCCGAGTTCCTATTAGCGGAGAAGAAAAGATAGGAATTGTTTGTAGGGTACGATGCCACCTCAAAGCTACTCTTTTCGATCGATCTATGCAAGAGTTCGTACTAAAATAACACAAAGATATTGTTTCCTTCGATCTATCCTAGAGTTTGTACTAGAATAACACCAAAGCAAATTCATATTCATAATACTCAACCCACACAAAGAACTACAAAGAGTGCCCCAAGATTTCTACCAGAGAAACAAAGACAAGGATGTGCATCAACACCTATGCATATATTACCCACATGTCACCGCGGCAATCCGCAAGTTGAGTGCCAAAACATATATCAAGTGAATCAATACAATACCCCATTGTCACCACGAGTATTCAATTGCAAGACATATATCAAGTGTTCTTGAGGGAGTCCTGGACTAAGGGGTCCTCGGGCGTCCGACCTGTTAACTATGGGCCGGACTAATGGGTTGTGAAGATACGAAGACCGAAGACTGCACCCGTGTCTAGATGGGACTCTCCTTGGCGTGGAGGGCAAGCTTGGCGACCAAACATGTAGATTCCTTTCTTTGTAACCGACCTTGGGTAACCCTAGATCCTCCCGGTGTCTATATAAATCGGAGGACTTGGTCCGGAGAGGATATATTCATTACCATAGCCATACAAGCTAGGCCTCTAGGGTTTAGCCATTGCGATCTCATGGTAGATCAACTCTTGTAATACTCATATTCATCAAGATCAATCAAGCAGGATGTAGGGTATTACCTCCATAGAGAGGGCCCGAACCTGGGTAAACATTGTGTCTCCTGTTACCATCGACCTTAGACGCACAGTTCAGGACCCCCTACCCGAGATCCGCCGGTTTTGACACCGACATTGGTGCTTTCATTGAGAGTTCCACTGTGATGTCGACGACGGGATCGATGTCTCGCCTTGTTCTTGCTACCTCTTTTAGAACTGCGTTGGTTTTCCCCGAAGAGGAAGGGATGATGCAGCAGAGTAGCGTAAGTATTTCCCTTAGTTTTTGAGAACCAAGGTATCAATCTAGTAGGAGTGTCGGTGTCAAAACCGGCGGATCTCGGGTAGGGGGTCCCGAACTGTGAGTCTAGGCCGGATGGTAATAGGAGGCAGGGGACACGATGTTTTACCCAGGTTCGGGCCCTCTTGATGGAGGTAAAGCCCTACGTCCTGCTTGATTAATATTGATGATATGGGTATTACAAGAGTAGATCTACCACGAAATCAGAGAGGCTAAACCCTAGAAGCTAGCCTATGGTATGATTGTATGTTATGGTTGTTGTCCTACGAACTAAAACCCTTCGGTTTATATAGACACCGGAGAGGGTTAGGGTTACACAAGGTCGGTTACAAAGGAGGAGATATCCATATCCGTACTACCTAGCTTGCCTTCCACGCCAAGTAGAGTCCCATCCTGACACGAGACAAAGTCTTCAATCTTGTATCTTCATAGTCTAACAGTCCGGCCAATGCAGATAGTCCGGCTTTCCGGAGACCCCCTAATCCAGGACTCCCTCAGTAGCCCCCGAACTAGGCTTCAATGATGATGAGTCTGGCATGCAGTATTGTCTTCGGCATTGCAAGGAGGGTTCCTCTCCAAATTCTGTGTACCTGTCGAAATAGTGTCCGGTCTCTTGTGAATGTTGCACTCCTTGGCTTCAACGCCTAATAATGGCCACTTTCCACGTGTCGAGCGAATGTGAAGAGCCAGGGCATTTTCACATTTACCCCCCTAGCTGTATGAATGAGCCGCCTATTAAAAAGACGAGGATTCAGATCCAAATCACACCATCCTCCCTCGGCGAGCCTTCATCGGAGCGCACCCGACAGAGATCCATTCCATCATGGCCATTGTTGAGGAAATCGTTAACTGGTAGCTGCTCGGTTGGCTAGCGAGTAGGGGATTAATCGGCTAATCGGCAAGTTAATCGGCCATTTAATCAATTAATCGGACGATTTTTTGGTTTATCGGCTACTCGGTGACCCTATGAGTAGGGATTAATCGGCAAGTTAACTGGTTAATCAGATGAATTCTTGAACAGGGATCATGGCCGGTCGATGCAGCTCCTCCTCTCGCCCCCTAGCTCCAAGCCTGGAGATTGGGAGAGATGTTCCGTCCCGCACAGCAAATTAGTGATGCTTCAGACCAAGGGTTTTCTTCCCCCAGCGTACCTGGTCCCGGTTCGAGCCGGGCTTGCCACCTATAATGGCGGAGAGCAAGCGGAGAGCCTCCCCAATCCCTCCAAGGGAGAGCGGGTATGCCTTGTCCCTTATTTAGTAAGAGGGCTCGGATTCCCAATTCATCCGTTTCTCCGGGGGCTCCTGGAGTTCTACGGCCTCCAGTTGCACAACCTTACGCCTGCCTCCATGCTGCATATCACGGGATTCGTAGCCCTTTGCGAGTTGTTTTTGGGCTGTGAGGCTCATTTCGCTCTGTGGAAGAAGCTGTTCTGCCTTGTGCCCCGTTCTCAGAAGGGGTCAATATATCAAGTGGGCGGAGCCGAAGTGTGGCGTGTTGCTGGGACCGGATAGCTGTTCGGAACCCCAAAGAATACGTCCAAAGACTGGCCTTCGGAATGGTTTTATATAGAAGACGTCCCCCTCCCGGATCCTATTCGGATCGGCCTTCCTGAGTTCGACAATGCCCCTTTGAAGAAGCGCCGGAGCTGGCGTCCATGGAGCTCCCTCGAGGAAGATGACAGGGACGTTCTTTACCTAATGAGCCGGATAAGTTATTTTGCTTGATCCGGATTGACCATGATCGAGGTCATGGCCATATGTATCATGCGGGGGGTGCAGCCGCTCCAGTATAGAGGCCACCCCATGTGAGATTTCAATGGGGAGGATGACGCCACCCGCCACAGCCGCAAAGGGCCGGGATCGGCTGCTGATTTAATAAAGATCTTGTCCACTTTGTACAAGGGAGAAGAGGAGGAATTCCTTCGTGTCAACCCGCAGGGTGGATTCTCTATGTACAATCCTCCGAGCTAGATAAGCGGAGACTTTTTCTCGCCCATCCGTTTTGTATTCCCATAGTTAAGTATTCAGTCTAGCGATTTCATCGCAGGAGCTGCGCCAGGCTGTAAAGGAGATAAACAACCCTCCTCCACAACCCGAGGACCATGGACGGTCCCTTGACCCGGCCTCCTAGGAGGATCCGGACATATCTATGGAGCTGATCGATGGGGTATTTTACCAATCGAGTAATGACAACGCCTTGGTGGCCATTATGGCCGATTACCCTGGGCTAGTTCCAGCCTCATAGGTGACTGAGACAGAAGTCCCAACACTTAAAAAGGGATCCGTCCTTGCGCTTTTTTGATTGTCGTATAACAGCCGTGTTTTGCAGGGGAGGTCCTCGGGGCAGAAGGCCGAGCCTGTGGCAACTAGCCAACAAGGGGCCGCGAGGCCAGGCGGGCTAAAACGACCCGTAGTCCAGATTGAGACACCGGCGCAGCGGTATGGTGCGCCGTCTTTATTGCAAGCCATTATTCTCAGAGGCATACTAACGCCCATGCCTTCTTTTCAGGAAAAAGAGCGCTCGCGGGACTATACCTGGAGAGGCTACCCATCGCGCCTCCACCAGCCATGCTCCAAGCCCAGATTCGGAGGCGGGAACGAATATGAGGCGTGCGCCGGGCGCTCCTCCGACAGAGGATGCGGACAAACTGTCCGCCACCAATTCCGAGGTGGAAAGTGCCATGAACCACAGGCGTCGCCGGATTGTTCTTCGTGACGCTTGTTTCTCCCAAGAGGCATTGGATGCCTTCAACTCGGGAGACGCGCACTGTTGAGGATATCACTACTGGGCGTAAACCGGCCTATCTGGGCCAGGTTAACTTCTTCAGTAGTTAACTATGTTGAAACCCAAGAAGGCAGATGAGGGCTCAAGGCCCATAGTCGGTTCAAGGCCTGTATCCGTAAACCGGCGTTGGTATGTAACTTGTATTGTAAGTTAGGAATAAGTAGAGACCAAACCGCACACATCTATGAGCCGGTATTGGGAATCTGTAAACCGACGGGCGTCACCCGTGTATATAAGGGGACGACCCGGCGGCGGTTCAGACAATAGACGACAACTCGAGACATAGGCGAAGCTTGTTTGCTCCCTAGTCATCGAAACCCCATCAATCCCATCACAACTAGACGTAGGCTTTTACCTTCATCGAAGGGGCCAAACTAGTATAAACTCTCTTGCGTCCCTGTGTCCGCTTTAACCCCTTCAAGCTAACCCGTCGCGATGGCTCTACGACTAAGTCCTTTCTCTAGGACATCTGCCGTGACAAAACCACGACAGTTGGCGCCCACCGTGGGGCTATCGCACGATGGTTTCAATTTCTTGGAGGGCCGCTTTGAAGGACTCAAGGGCTACGCTGTGGGCCGGATGACTAAGAGTCGTTGCGGCAAGCTCTACATCGATGATGCAAGCTGGGGCCCCGAGGCCGGCTCAGTTGAGTACGGGTACCGGGTCCCCTTTGGTGGCATACACGTTTTCATCGGCAAGATCGGATGAACCGGGCCCTGAGCCGGACAACTGCACCGACCTCGTCGAAACGGCTCAGCATGCGCGGTCCGCCTGGGTTAAACCGGCCGTGAAGCATGCCTTCGTGGGAGTCATCCATGGAGGAAGTTACAAGGATGGATCGGAATCTCGCGGCGAGACCGTCGTTTATTCCGGCGATGAGTCATCAACCGGAGAAACTGAATCTCTATATGAGCTACAAGATGGCCGGATTGGGGGCTGTTCCGATGGCGACAGTATTCCGGACCCCTCTGATCTACCCAACCGAGTTGGAATATTCATGGCCGGCACACAAGCAGCACTTCATTCTTCGACCGCTGCGCCAATAACCTCCGGTTCAGCAGCGGTGACAGCTGCCGGGGCAGGAAGCTCTGCACGCCCGCCGACTCAAGTTCTATCAGATCTATTTGATGCATTGGCTGTGCTTATGGCAGAAGCTAATCCAGCGGATCAGGAAGTCCACAACACGGAGATTGCGAAGGTGAAGGAATAGATCACCCAGGCCAAGGCGGACCTGGCAGCTGAGAGTGCCAGGATGACCACGGAGCGGGCCGCTTTAGATGCACAAGCCTACATGCTCATGTTGGACCAGAACGCGTCGCATGAAGTCATGAAGAGGAAGTACCGATCCCGTTTGCCTTCGGTTTTCGAGGCCAGAGACCTTTTCAACACCCCAGGAACAGGAACCAGCAATCCGCTGGAGGGAAACCAGCCGGAAGCTCCAGGGACCGGTGCGCCGGTTCAGCCCCATCCGATGAATCCGCCTCGTCAAAACAATGTTATACCTTAGGCTGTTTCAACACCTCCGGGTCACTACTCCAACCCAATGGACAATCTCGTTGCCGCTGCTGCACGGCTGGAGGACATTCCAATTGAAGGTGACTCGCCGCAGGCGGTAGAGAGCTTTGGTCCAACAGGAAGCATACTCGTACATCCGCGACCGGATCCACTCGACCCCTCGTCCAAGCCGGAGCTATAGCAGGCGTATGGATGAACCAGCAGTATCAAGTAATGAAAGACGTGGAGCACCCTGCGGCAACAATCTGGCGGGTGGTGCTGATAACGCTCAGGAAGTGGTGGACCGGGCCCGAGCACGCAGGGAGGCCGAGTTAGCCGCACAGTATCAGGCTCGGCAGCTTACGCCGGTTCGTCCAACTATTTCGATCGAACCCGGTGTTACTTCTAGCTCTTTGGGGGTGCCTTGCCTTTTCCTCGCTTTATGCAATGTGCACCTGCCCAGGGATTTCAAGGGCCCACGCAAGGTACCAAATTACACGGCGGATCAACCCCCAGAGACATGGGTGGAGAGCTATGAGATGGCCATGGAGATGCTTGATGTGGATGATGCGGCAAGTGCGAAGTACTTCACCATGATGCTTGAAGGAACAGCCCGCACTTGGTTAAAAAGCTTACCGGCCAACTCTATCAGTTCATGGGCCCAATTACGAGCCCGGTTTATCTATAATTTCAAGGATACATGTAACAGCCTATGTCGATAGTGGACTTAGCTGCTTGTGTCCAGGAGGAAGGAGAATTGACGACTCATTGGGTGCGCCGGGTCTCACAAGTGTTGCATTCATCAGACCGCATCAACGCTGACATTGCAGTCTTAACACTAGAAGGCAACTACCGGTTTGGGCCCCTAAAGCTGAAGTTGGGACGGATGAAGCGCCATTGCACTGACATGGGGACCCTCATGGCTGCTTTGGTAAAGTATGCTGATTCTGATAGTACCAAGGATCCCGAATCTGATGATGACAAGGCAGGGAAGGGAAAGAGGAACAACAACTCCAAAGGTCAGCAGCATCACTTGGCAGGCAATGGTGGCGGAGGCAAGCGTAAAGCGGATGGTAACATGGACTTTGTGGCTAATACCAACGCGCAGGACAAGGGCCAGCGACGCAAGGGTAAACCGCCAAATCGCAGTGGGGCACCCAACCCTAACCCGGACCGCCTAAATTATCTACTGAGCCAGCCCTGTCCAAGACATGGGACGAAGGAGGTGCCAGCAAACCACCTTTGGAAGGATTGCTTCATTATGCAGGAGTTCAAGAATTCTAATGCTTTCCGGTATGATCACGGCTCCGGCGGTGGCTCAGGATCCGGGCCGGGTTACGGTGGAGGAAATTCCGGTTCAGGATTTAATGGTAATCCGGGCGGACATAATAATCAAAATAATCAGAACAACCAGGGTGGTTACAACCAACAGCAGCAA